>NW_026781393.1:0-170000 GCF_030144855.1 Hypanus sabinus
GTCACTCCCCCCACAGCACAGACCCGTCACTCTAGAGAGCCTCGTCACTCCCCCCACAGCACAGACCCCTCACTCTGGGGAGTCTCGTCACTCCCCCCACAGCACAGACCCATCAGTCTAGAGAGTCTCGTCACTCCCCCCACAGCACAGACCCCTCACTCTAGAGAGTCTCGTCTCTTCCCCACAGTACCGACCCCTCCCTCTATAGAGTCTCGTCACAACCCCCACAGCACAGACCTCTCACTCTAGAGAGTCTCATTACTCCCACCAGAGCACAGACCCATCACTCTAGAGAGTTTCATCACTCCCCCACACCACAGACCCCTCACACTAGAGAGTCTCATCACCCCCCCACATTACAGACCCCTCACTCTAGAGAGTCTCGTCACCCCCCCCCCACATTACAGACCCCTCAGTCTAGAGTGTCTCGTCACTCCCCCACGACGCGGACCCCTCACTCTAGAGAGTCTCGTCACTCCCCCCATAGCACAGACCCCTCACTCTAGAGAGATTCGTTACTCCCCCCACAGCACAGACCCCTCACCTTAGAGAGACTGGTCACTGACCCCACAGCACAGACCCGACACCATACACAGTGTCGAGACTCCCCCCCACCACTGACACACCACTCTAGAGAGTCTCGTCACCCCCCCCACAGCACAGACCCGTCACTCTAGAGAGTCACGTCACTCCCCCCACAGCACAGACGTCACTCTAGAGAGTCTCGTCACTCCCCCGCAGCACAGACCCCTCACTCTGGGGAGTCTTGTCACTCCCCCCACAACACAGACCCCTCACACTAGAGAGACTCATCACCCCCCCCCACATTACAGACCCCTCACTCTAGAGAGTCTCATCACCCTCCCCCACATTACAGACCCCTCACTCTAGAGAGTCTCGTCACCCCCCCCCCACATTACAGACCCCTCACTTTAGAGAGTCTCGTCACTCCCCCACGACACGGACCCCTCACTCTAGAGTGTCTCGTCACTCCCCCAAAGCACAGACCCCTCACTCTAGAGAGTCTCATCACTCCCCCCACAGCACAGACCCCTCACTCTAGAGAGTCTCGTCACTCCCCCACAGAACAGACCCCTCACTCTAGACAGTCTCGTCACTCCCCCACCGCACAGACCCATCACTCTGGTGAGTCTTGTCACTCCCCCCACAGCACAGACCCCTCAGTCTTGAGAGTCTCGTCACTTCCCCCACAGCGCAGACATTTCACTGTAGTGAGACACGTCACTCCCACCACAGCACAGACCACTCACTCTAGAGAGTCTCGTCACTTCCCCACAGTACAGACCCCTCCCTCTATAGAGTCTCGTCACTCCCCCCAGAGCACAGACCCCTCTCTCTAGAGAATCTCGTCAACCCCCCCCCAGATTACAGACCCCTCACTCTAGAGTCTTGTCACTCCCCCCACAGCACAGACCCCTCACTCTAGAGAGTCTCGTCACCCCCCCACATTACAGACCCCTCACTCTTGACAGTCTCGTCACTCCCCCAGAGCACAGACCCCTCACTCTACAGAGTCTCGTCACTCCCCCAGAGCACAGACCCCTCACTCTACAGAGTCTCGTCACTCCCCCCACAGCACAGACCCCTCACTCTAGAGAGTCTCGTCACTCCCCCACAGCACAGACCCATCACTCTAGAGAGTCTCATCACTCCCGCCACAGCACAGACCCCTCACTCTAGAGAGTCTCGTCACTCCCCCCACAGCACAGACCCCTCACTCTAGAGAGTCTCGACACTCCCCCCACAGCACGGTCCCCTCACTCTAGAGAGTCTCGTCACTCCCCCCACAGCACAGACCCCTCAGTCTAGAGAGTCTCATCCCTCCCCCCACAATACAGACCCCTCACTCTAGAGAGTCTCGTCACTCCCCCAGAGCACAGACCCCTCCCTCTACAGTCTCGTCACTCCCCCCAGACCACAGACCCCTCACTCTAGAAAGTCTCGTCACTCACCCAGAGCACAGACCCTTCACTCTAGAGAGTCTCGTCACTCCCCCCACAGCACAGACCCCTCACTCTAGACAGTTTCGTCACTCCCCCACAGCACAGACCCCTCACTCTGGGGAGTCTTGTCACTCCCCCCACAGCACAGACCCATCAGTCTACAGAGTCTTGTCACTCCCCCCACAGCACAGACCCATCAGTCTAGAGAGTCTCGTCACTCCCCCCACAGCACAGACCCCTCACTCTAGAGAGTCTCGTCACTCCCCCAGAGCACAGACCCCTCACTCTAGAGAGTCTCGTCACTTCCCCACAGTACAGACCCCTCCCTCTATAGAGTCTTGTCACTCCCCCCACAGCACAGACCTCTCACTCTAGAGAGTCTCGTCACTCCCCCAGAGCACAGACCCCTCACTCTAGAGAATCTCGTCACCCCCCCCCACATTACAGACCCCTCACTCTAGAGTCTTGTCACTCCCCCCACAGCACAGACCCCTCACTCTAGAGAGTCTCGTCACCCCCCCACATTACAGACCCCTCACTCTAGAGAGTCTTGTCACTCCCCCCACAGCACAGACCCCTCAGTCTAGAGAGTCTCGTCACTCCCCCACAGCACAGACCCCTCACTCTTGACAGTCTCGTCACTCCCCCAGAGCACAGACCCCTCACTCTAGACAGTCTTGTCACTCCCCCAGAGCACAGACCCCTCACTCTACAGAGTCTCATCACTCCCCCCACAGCACAGACCCCTCACTCTTGAGAGTCTCGTCACCCCCCCCACATTACAGACCCCTCACTCTAGAGAGTCTTGTCACTCCCCCCACAGCACAGACCCCTCAGTCTAGAGAGTCTCGTCACCCCCCCACTGCACAGACACGTCACTATAGAGAGTCTCGTCACCACCCCACAGCACAGACCCCTCAGTCTAGAGTCTCGTCACTCCCTCCACAGCACAGACCCCTCACTCTAGAGAGTCTCGTCACCCCCCCACATTACAGACCCCTCACTCTAGAGAGTCTCGTCACCCCCCCCACATTACAGACCCCTCACTCTAGAGAGTCTTGTCACTCCCCCCACAGCACAGACCCCTCAGTCTAGAGAGTCTCGTTACCCCCCCACAGCACAGACACGTCACTATAGAGAGTCTCGTCACCACCCCACAGCACAGACCCCTCAGTCTAGAGAGTCTCGTCACTCCCTCCACAGCACAGACCCCTCACTCTAGAGAGTCTCATCAATCCCCCCCACAGCACAGACCCCTCACTCTAGAGAGTCTCGTCACCACCCCACAGCACAGACCCCTCAGTCTAGAGAGTCTCGTCACTCCCCCCACAGCACAGACCCCTCACTCTAGAGATTCTCGTCACTCCCCCCACAGCACAGACCCCTCTAGAGAATCTCGTCACCCCCCCCACATTACAGACCCCTCACTCTAGAGAGTCTTGTCACTCCCCCCACAGCACAGACCCCTCAGTCTAGAGAGTCTCGTCACTACCCCAGAGCACAGACCCCTCACTCTACAGAGTCTCGTCACTCCCCCCACAGCACAGACCCCTCACTCTAGAGAGTCTCATTACTCCCCCCACAGCACAGACCCCTCACTCTAGAGAGTCTCGTCACTCCCCCAGAGCACAGACCCTTCACTCTAGAGAGTCTCGTCACTCCCCCCACTGCACAGACCCCTCACTCTAGAGAGTCTCGTCACTCCCCCACAGAACAGACCCCTCACTCTAGAGAGTCTCATCACACCCCCCACAGCACAGACCCCTCACTCTAGACAGTCTCGTCACTCCCCCACAGCACAGACCCCTCACTCTGGGGAGTCTCGTCACTCCCCCCACAGCACAGACCCCTCACTCTAGAGAGTCTCGTCACTTCCCCACAGTACAGACCCCTCCCTCTATAGAGTCTCGTCACTCCCCCCACAGCACAGTCCTCTCACTCTAGAGAGTCTCGTCACTCCCCCAGAGCACAGACCCCTCACTCTAGAGAGTCTCGTCACCCCCCGCACATTACAGACCCCTCACTCTAGAGAGTCTTGTCACTCCCCCCACAGCACAGACCCCTCACTCTAGAGAGTCTCGTCACCCCCCCCACATTACAGAACCCTCACTCTAGAGAGTCTTGTCACTCCCCCCACAGCACAGACCCCTCACTCTAGAGAGACTCATCACTCCCCCGACAGCACAGACCCCTCACTCTAGAGAGTCTCGTCACCCCCCCCACATTACAGACCCCTCACTCTAGAGAGTCTTGTCACTCCCCCCACAGCACAGACCCCTCAGTCTAGAGAGTCTCGTCACTCCCCCACAGCACAGACCCCTCACTCTTGACAGTCTCGTCACTCCCCCAGAGCACAGACCCCTCACTCTAGAGAGTCTCGTCACTCCCCCGACAGCACAGACCCCTCACTCTAGAGAGTCTCGTCACTCCCCCCACAGCACAGACCCCTCACTCTAGAGAGTCTCGTCACTCCCCCACAGAACAGACCCCTCACTCTTGACAGTCTCGTCACTCCCCCACAGCACAGACCCCTCACTCTACAGAGTCTCATTACTCCCCCTACAGCACAGACCCCTCACTCTAGAGAGATTCGTTACTCCCCCCGCAGCACAGACCCCTCACCTTAGAGAGAATGGTCACTGACCCCACAGCACAGACCCCTCACTCTAGAGAGTCTCGTCACACCCCCCCACAGCACAGTCCCCTCACTCTAGAGAGTCTCGTCACTCCCCCCCTCCGCAGACAGCTCACTCTAGAGAGTCTCATTACTCCCCCTACAGCACAGACCCTTCACTCTAGAGAGTCTCATTACTCCCCCCACATTACAGACCCCTCACTCTAGAGAGTCTCGTCACTCCCCCCACAGCACAGACCCCTCACTCTAGAGAGTCTCGTCACTCCTTCACAGCACAGACCCCTCACTCTAGAGAGTCTCGTCACTCCCCCAGAGCACAGACACTTCACTCTAGAGAGTCTCGTCACTCCCCCCACAGCACAGACCCCTCACTCTAGAGAGTCTCGTCACTCCCCCACAGAACAGACCCCTCACTCTAGATAGTCTCGTCACTCCCCCACAGCACAGACCCCTCACTCTGGGGAGTCTTGTCACTCCCCGTACAGCCCAGACCCCTCACTCTAGAGAGTCTCGTCACTCCCCCAGAGAACAGACCCTTCACTCTATAGAGTCTTGTCACTCCTCCACAGCACAGACCCCTCACTCTAGAGAGTCTCGTCACTCCCCCCCAGCACAGACCCCTCACTCTAGAGAGTCTCGTCACCCCCCCACAGCACAGACACCTCACTATAGAGAGTCCCGTCACTGCCTCCACAGCACAGACCCCTCACTCTAGAGAGTCTCATCAATCCCCCCCACAGCACAGACCCCTCACTCTAGAGAGTCTCGTCACCACCCAACAGCACAGACCCCTCACTCTAGAGAGTCTCGTCACTCCCCCCACAGCACAGACCCCTCACTCTAGAGATTCTCGTCACTCCCCCCACAGCACAGACCCCTCTAGAGAGTCTCGTCACTCCCCCACAGCACAGACCCCTCACTGTAGAGAGTCTCTTCACTCCCCCCACAGTTCAGACCCCTCACTCTAGAGAGTCTCGTCACTCCCCCCACAGCACAGACCCGTCACTCTAGAGAGTCTCGTCACTCCCCCACAGCACAGACCCCTCACTCTAGAGAGTCTCGTCTCTCCCCCCACAGCACAGACCCCTCACTCTAGAGAGTCTCGTCATTCCCCCCACAGCACAGACCCCTCTAGAGAGTCTCGTCACTCCCCCACAGCACAGACTCCTCACTGTAGAGAGTCTCGTCACTCCCCCCACAGCACAGACCCGTCACTCTAGAGAGTCTCGTCACTCCCCCACAGCACAGACCCCTCACTCTAGAGAGTCTCGTCTCTCCCCCCACAGCACAGACCCCTCACTCTAGAGAGTCTCGTCAATCCCCCCCAGCACAGACCCCTCACTCTAGAGAGTCTCGTCACCCCCCCACAGCACAGACACCTCACTATAGAGAGTCCCGTCACTGCCTCCACAGCACAGACCCCTCACTCTAGAGAGTCTCATCAATCCCCCCCACAGCACAGACCCCTCACTCTAGAGAGTCTCGTCACCACCCAACAGCACAGACCCCTCAGTCTAGAGAGTCTCGTCACTCCCCCCACAGCACAGACCCCTCACTCTAGAGATTCTCGTCACTCCCCCCACAGCACAGACCCCTCTAGAGAGTCTCGTCACTCCCCCACAGCACAGACTCCTCACTGTAGAGAGTCTCTTCAATCCCCCCACAGTACAGACCCCTCACTCTAGAGAGTCTCGTCACTCCCCCCACAGCACAGACCCCTCACTCTAGAGAGTCTCGACACTCCTCCACAGCACAGACCCCTCACTCTAGAGAGTCTCGTCACTCCCCCCACAGCACAGACCCCTCACTCTAGAGAGTCTCGACACTCCCCCCACAGCACAGACCCCTCACTCTAGAGAGTCTCGACACTCCCCCCACAGCACGGACCCTCAGTCTAGAGAGTCTCATCCCTCCCCCCCAGGCATCTCCCCCACACCCTCTTCAGTGCAAAATCATCTCCGCCTTGTGGTGTGGTGACTTGAACTGCACACAGTACCCCAACTGTGGTCTCCCCTGTGTTCAGTAACGTTGTACCTTAATGGCCTCTCCTTCTGATCATGATCCCTGCCAACCAAGGTCCCATCTCAGCTCGTTTCCTTTCCAAGTTTCTGTCCAACTTTCTAATTATACCTGAGGTCTCCCTCAGCCTCCTTCACTCCGTGGAAAACAGTCCCAGTCCGTCCAGCCTCTCCTGATAACTCAGACCCTCCAGTCTCAGTAACATCCTCGTGAACCTTTCCTGCACACAAGCTATAGCTGGGTGCCCAGAACTGCAGTCTCACCAACGTCTTAACCACGATGTTCCAGATGGTGTACTGTACTCAGTGCCCTGACTGATGAACCTTCTTCACCAGAATGAACATTTCTGTTGCCTCTTTCGCGGAACCATGTCCCTGTATCCCTGGGTGCTTCTGTTTTCCAAGCTCACCTCAGGTGAAAGGACCTTAATGAGACAAAGATCATAAAATGATACAATTTACCCTGCAAGTGTGTGACAGAGAAGCTAACATCGAATTACAGTGGAGAAAAGGGAATCACAGAGGCAGGAGAGAGGAGTTGAGCAAAATGGATTGGAAAGGGACACTAGCAGGGATGACAACAGAACAGCAATCGCAGCATTTTCTGGGGAAATTCAGAACTGCAAGGCAGATATATCTCAAAGCTGAAGACATAGGGAACATGATACAACTGTGTCTGACAAGGAAGTCAAAAACAACATCAAAGCAAAAGAGTGGACATATAATAGAGAACAAATAATGGCAAGTTAGAGGATTGGGAAGGTTTTGAAAACCAACAGAAGTAAATAAAACGCATAGGATAAAGCATGAAGGTCGGGTAAGCTATACTATAAAAGACGATACCAAAAGTTGTCTTTCAGACATATGAAGAGTAAGAGAGAGGCAACAGTGAATATCAGACCACCAGAAAATGTTGCTGGAAAGGTAGGAATGGGGGTCAAGGAAATTGCAAGCGAACTGAATGAGTATTAAGCGTTAATCTTCACTGTGGTAGACACGAGTGTCGGGGGCAGAAGAGAGTGTAGCTGCTATTACTAAGGAGAAGATGCTCGGGAAGCTGAAAGATTTGAAAGTAGATAAGTCACCTGGACCAGATGGACTGTATTCCAAGGTTCTGAAATGGAAAAATAAAGAGCATTGCCGAAGCATTAATAATAATCTTTCATTAATTCTGGAATGGGTCCAGAGGATTGGACAATTGCAAGTGCTGCTTCACTCTTTTAAGAAGGAAGGGAGGCAGAAGACAGGAAGTTTCAGGCCATTAGCCTGACTTTCAGTGGTTAGGAAGATATTGGAGTTCATTATTAAGGATAAGACATATCACGAGATATGCCAAAGTGAGCAAATCAGTTGTCATTCTTTGAGGAAGTAACAGGCAGGATTAAGAATGTAGAAACAGTGGCTGTTGTTTACTTGGGCTTTCAGAAGGTCTTTGACAAGATCCTGGGCATGAGGCTGCTTAACAAACCAACAGCCCATGGACTGAAGTTTGGCTGATGGGCAGGAGGCAAAGAGTGGGAATAAAGGGGGTACATTCTAGTTAGCTGTCAGTGACTAGGGCTGGAGTTGGAACCACTTCTTTTTACCTGGCTTCTCAATGATGGAATTGATGGGCTTGTGACCCTGATAATGGATGATACAAAGATAGGTGGAGCAGCAGGTAGTGTTGAGGATGGAGGGGGATGACTTAGACTGATTAGGAGAAAGGACAAAGATATGGCAGAAAGAATGCACTGTTGGGAAGTGTATGGACATACACTGTGCTAGGAATGAAGCTGTAGGCTATTTTCTAAAGGATGAGAGAATTCAGAAATCAGAGGCACAAAAGGATTTGAGGGGGAAGTCCTACTGAAGGATTCCCTTGGGATTAACATGCAGGATGTGTTGGAAGCAAGGTGGCAAATGCAAGGTTAGGATTCATTTCACAAGCACTAGAGTATAAAAGCCAAGGATGTAAGTTTGAGCCTTTATAAGGCTCTGGTGAGATCACATTTGGAATATTGTGAGTGGTTTTGGGGCACTTATCTAAGAAAGGATGCACTGGCATTGGGAAGGGTGTAGAGGAATGATCTCAGGAATGAAAGGGTTAATGTATGAGGAGCTCTGGGCCTGTACTCACCCCTAGGCGAGGGGGATCTCATTGAAACCTCTCCAACATTGAAAGGCTTAGATAAAGAGGAGCTGGAGAGCATGTTCCCAATAATGGGGGAGTCTGGGACCAGAGGGCACCCTCTTCTCTTCAGTCGTTTCAAGCAGAGTTCAATTGTACCGGTGCCTAAGAAGAACGTGGTTAACCTGCCTATCGTCCAGTACCATTTACTTGAGAGATATGTCCGGCTGGTGCACTGCAAGATGGCTGCACTTGGAGTTGCAGTGGCTGAGTTCTGATGCCTGTCCAGCTGATCTATTGCTCTAGGTGCCCGGCCGATTTGGAGAAGTAGCGAGATCCAGGTCCGGAGCAAATTGCAGGGCGGCATGTTGTAGGCTCGGGGCGATTTCGCTGCGACGAAGCCCAATCCTAACGTGAGGCACAATATGCTGCTTGGACAATGGAAGCACTGGCCCATGTTGACGGGAAGGGCCGGGTGTCGAGAGTCAGGTGAGGTTGAATTGTCCTGGGCACCGAACTGACTTGGAGAGGTCGAGAATGGCAGCGTAATCTAGGCCCAGAGTTGAGGTGGTGGGATCTTTGTGTGAGGTTCAAACAACCTCAGAGGTCCCAGCACACATCCCAGCAGAACACCACTAATTGCAAACCTCCAGGTCAAAAAAGTCCCTTCCACCACTACCATCTGTCTACTATGCACAAGCCAGTTCTGAATCCAAACAGCCAATTTGCTGTGGACCCCATGTATCTTAATCTTCTGGATTAGCCTCCTATGGGAGACTTTGTCAAACACCTCTCTAAACTCCACGTAGACAGCACCCACTGCCCTAGCATCGTCAATCTCTCTCGTCATCTTGTCGAAAATCTCAATCAAGTTGGTAAGACATGACCTGCCCCACACAAAGCCACACTGGTTGCCCCAGTTAGAGCATGGTTTTCCAAATGTTCATATATCCCTTCTCTTGGAATTTTCTACAGCAATTTCCCTACAACTGACGTGAGCCTCACTGGTCTATGGTTCCCAGGATTTTCTTAAATAAGGTACAACATTAGCTACTCACCAGTCAGCCTGTAGCTAGGGAGGACATGAAGGTACCAGTCATGGCCACAACAATCTTGTTTCTTGCCTCCTTCAGTAACATGAGGTAAATTCCATCTTAATATTCAACAGGAGGACAACACTTTCTACTCCTTGTCCTCTAAACACCCTAATATATTCATGCACTCAGCACTGATCTCCTGGTCCTCCATATCCATTTCCTTGGTAAATACTGAAGCAAAGTACTCATTAAGTCTCTCACTCACATTCTCCGCTTCCGAGAAAATGTTCCCCGCTTCATCCTTAAGTGGTGTAACCTAGTTATCCTATTGCTCTTGATGTATGTATAGAATGCCTTGGGATTCACCTTAATCCTATTTAACAAGGACTTTTCATGGCCCCTCCTGATTTTCCTAATTCCCTTCTTTAGTTCTTTGCTGGCTTCTTTATAATCCTCAAGTGCTCCGAGTGCTCTGAGTGAAGAAGTTTCCTCTCATCTTCCCCTTAAACTTTTCACTTTCCGTCCTTAACCGTTGACCTCTAGATCAACATCCATAAGAAAATGAATCTCAGGTTTGTATTTAGTATTCTTCTGTGTTTTTTCTCAGCTCAAGCTGGCAAAACCTGAGGTGTGGACATAAGCAAGCACGCTTATTTGTCAATTGATAGGGACTTTCAGACTATTCCAGTGGTGTTTAGAGTTGTGGATGTACATAGACATTGCTGTGTAGCCCTAACTGTTCAATACTGTTGTGTAGTGAATTTGGGATGATACCATTTGTAGTTATTACTATCAGACAGTGTAAACCCTGTTCATGTGCCAAAGTCTTTCAATTTCCTCTTTTAATACAGAATATTTCTGGCGCTTTTCACTTAATTCATTTCTGTCTGCTATGTGTGCTTGGAGTGACTATATCTATTAAATAAGTTGTTTTTGCTTGTTTATCCTGTAATATTATATCCGGATGGTTATTATAGATTGTCCTACCTGTAATAACAGATCAGTCATAATATAATTTGTGGGACCCTGACTCTAAAACTGGTTTAGGCTTACATTTATAGTGAGGTCTGGTTTCTTTTACGAGTTTGTACTTTAAAGCAAGAATTTGGCGATTGATGTTTGCCACCCAGTTGTGCCTGTGTACGTAATCAGGTTGAGTTAAACTGCTGCAGGATCCTGCAATGTATTAGATTGATTTCGGTTTCCCGTGACATTTTCTGAATTTGTCAATTTGAATTTGTTGGTCTTTTATTCTGTATTTCTGATATTTTTTTTTTGCATTAACCACCTGGTCCTCTATTGCCAAAAGGAACCCTTCTCCTGATTATTATTTATTTTCTCAGCTCAAGTTGGTGAAGCGTGAGGTATGGGCATTGCCAAGCATGCTCCTTTCTCAATTTCTAGGAGCTTCTGGGTTATTCTTGTGGTGTTTGGTATTGTGAAGATTTGCTTAGATATCACTGTGTATCCGAAATTGTGTAATTTTATTGTGTAATGCCTTTGGAATGTCAGCAATTGAAAATATTGTTATTGGAACAATATTCGTATTCTTAAGGTCTTTCAATTTTCTCTTTGAAGTCAGCCTGTTTCTGGTGTTTTTCACATTGATTTCTGTCTGTTATGTGGGTTTGGAATGGCTAGATCTGTTAAATAAGTTGCTCTTGCTTGTTTTCCAGAAGGCGTTCAATAAGGTGCTGCATAAAAGACTTATCCATAAGATAAGGATGCATAGAGTTGGAGGTGATGTATTGGCACGGATAGAGGGTTGGTGACTAATAGAAAGCTGAGAGTTGGATTACATGGGCGTCACTCTGGTTGGCAATCAGTGATGAGCAGGGTGCAGCAGGGGGTCAGTGCTGGGCCCGCAACCACTCACAACATATATTAACGATCTAGAAGAAGGAACCGAGTTTAGTGCATCTAAGTTTGCTGATGATACTAAATAGAGTGGAAAAGCGAATTGTGCAGAGGATATGGAGAGTCTGCAGAGAGATATAGATAGGTTAAGTGAATGGGTAGGGGTCTGGCAGATGGAGTACAATGTGGGTAAATGTGAGGTCATCCACTTTGGAAGGAAAATTGAAAGAGCAGATTATTATTTAAATGGTAAAAGACTGCAGCATGCTGCTGTGCAGAGGGATGGGAGGGCTTGTTCATGAATCACAAAAGGCTGGTTTGCAGGGGCATTTGCCTATCAGGAAGGCAAATGGAATGTTGCCCTTCATTGCCACAGGGACTGAATTTAAGAGCAGGGAGGTTATGCTGCAACTGTACAGGGTACTGGTGGGGCTGCACCTGGAGTACTGTGTGCATGAAATTCTGGTCTCCTTACTTGAGGAAGGATTTACTGGCTTTGAAGGCGGTGCAGAGGAGGTTCACCAGGTTGATTCCAGAGATGAGGGGGTTAGACTATGAGGAGAGATTGAGTTGCCTGGGACTGTACTTGCTGGAATTCAGAATGAGACGAGGTCTCATAAAAACATATAAAGTTATTAAGGGGCTGGATAAGATCACTGCAGGAAAGTTGTTTCCACTGGTAGGTGAGACTAGAACTAGGGGACATAGCCTCAAGATTCGGGGGAGCAGATTTAGGATGGAGATGAGGAGGATCTGTTTTTCCCAGAGAGTGGTGAATCTGTGGAATTCTCTGCCCAATGAAGCAGTGGACGAATTCAATAAATATATCTAAGGCAAGGTTGGATAGATTTTTGCACAGTCGGGGAATTAAGGGTTATGGGGAAAAGGCAAGAAGGTGGAGACGAGTCCATGGTCAGATCAGCCGTGATCTTACTGAATGGCGGAGCAGGCTCGATGGGCCGGATGGTCTCCTCCTGATCCTATTTCTTATGTTCTTATCCTGTATACTTATATTATTATTATTATTATTTCTTATTTTTGTATTTGCACAGTCTGCTGTCTTTGCTCACTGATCATACGCATAGTTGGTGAGGTCTGCTATGAGTGCTGTGCTATTGAGAATGCTCACAGGAAAATGAATCTCAGGGGTGTAAATGGTGCATTATGTACTTTGATAGCGAATTTACTTTGAACTCCACCATAGCGCTCTGTGCTCTACACAGTCGTGTATCTATTCTAAAATACTGTCGGGTTCCACCACAGTCCCAAGCTGCACGTTCCACCGAAAACTCCCTTTGCAAAACAACCCACTTTAAACTGCTCCACTTCACTTTGAATACAGGCCCCCTGGCATTAGATTCTTAAACCCTGGGGAAAAGATGCCAGCTGTCTAACCCATTCATAATAGACAATAGACAATAGACAATAGGTGCAGAAGTAGACCATTCGGCCCCTTGAGTCTGCACCGCCATTCTGAGATCATGGCTGATCATTCACTATCAATACCCAGTCCCTGCCTTGTCCCCATACCCCTTGATTCCCCTATCCATCAGATATCTATCCAGCTCCTTCTTGAAAGCATCCAGAGAATTGGCCTCCACCGTCTTCCGAGGCAGTGCATTCCACACCTCCACAACTCTCTGGGAGAAGAAGCTCTTCCTCAACTCTGTTTTAAATAACTGACCTCTTATTCTCAATCCATGCCCTCTGGTACTGGACTCTCCCAACATCTGGAACATATTTCCTGCCTCAATCCTATCAAATCCTTTAATTAAACATTTCAATCAGATCCCCTCTCAATCTCCTCAATTCCAGCATGTACAAGCCCAATCTCTCCAATCTCTCTGCGTAAGACAGCCCTGCCATCCCAGGAATCAACCTAGTGAATCTACGCTGCACTTCCTCAATTGCCAGAATGTCCTTCCTTAAACCTGGAGACCAAAACTGTACACAATATTCCAGGTGTGGTCTCACCAGGGCCCTGTACAAATGCAAAAGGACATCCTTGCTCTTGTATTCAATTCCCCTTGTAACAAAGGCCAACATTCCATTTGCCCTCTTCACTGCCTGTTGCACTTGCTCATTCACCTTCATTGACTGGTGAACTAGGACTCCTAGGTCTCTTTGCATTTCTCCCTTACCTAACTCTACACCGTTCAGACAATACTCTGCCCTCTTGTTCCTGCTTCCAAAGTGGATAACTTCACATTTATTCACATTGAATGACATCTGCCAAGTATCTGTCCACTCACTCAGCCTATCCAAGTCTCCTTGTATTCTCCTAACATCCTCTTCGCATGTCACACTGCCACCCAGTTTAGTATCGTCAGCAAACTTGCTGATATAGTTTTCAATGCCCTCATCTAAATCATTGACATAAATCGTAAAGAGCTGTGGTCCCCCGCTAGTCACCTCCAGCCAGTCTGAGAAACACCCATTCACTGCTACCCTTTGCTTTCTATCTGCCAACCAGTTTTCTATCCATGTTGAAACCCTGCCCCCAATGCCATGAGCTCTGATTTTACTCACCAATCTCCTATGTGGCACCTTATCGAATGCCTTCTGAAAATCTAGGTACACAACATCCACTGGCTTACCCTCGTCTAACATCCTTGTTACACCCTCAAAAAACTCCAACAGATTAGTCTTATACATTTCTCCCCTCAGTCTCCGGCGATCCAGAGAAAATTTAAACTCCACTTGGTTCATTTCACCAGGAACTTCTCAGCCAATTCTGGTGTTGTCTAAAGAACATTCTTGACTGGCGTAGAAGGTATTTCTTCCTTCCTTTTCATTGTTTATTAAAAATATTTTGATTTAAATAAACCATTTATTTATGAGATGTATATATAATGTATTTATGGTACTTTGTTTTATATATTATACAGTATTTAAAACATACAGTATAGTACATAATGACATATCTTTCCTCTCTTGGGCAGAGGGGATTTGAACCTCTTCCTCAGAGTGTAGCGGCAGTAGAGCCCAGGGAGAGAGTAACATCTAGTGTTGAGAAGGGATTTTGCTAACCAATGGATAACAACACAGAGTGGATGCATGATTCCAGTGTGGAAGGGTCGGGGATTCGCCTTGGCTAAAGACAGGCCTAAACGTTTCAGAACTCGGCGTTTCCACAGTCCCGAACCCAGCCGGCGGGTTCCGACCAAAGTGCGGGAGGCAGCGAGTAACGTGCGTGGAGAGACCTTCAGTCCAATTAATAAGCTGCAGATAAGATTACCAAAATGCTGATAAGGCACATGTTCGCCATGAACTGGGAATGAATCACCAACCCTCGGTACAAACTCCAACTGAGTCAGCCGATGGGAGACGGGGCAGTTGTGCATGGTGGCAGCGACACAGGCGAGCCGTGGGGGGAACTCTTCTAGCCGGGTTCGGTGAACTCCGGGATCATTCCCAGCAGAAACGGGCGGGCGCAAGGGGCTGCAATATCCGTGGGATACTGACCAAGAGAGTGACCCTCTCCTGATGAAGGGTTTCGGCCCGAAACCTCGTTACTACCTCCTCCCAGAGATGCTGTCTGGCCTGCTGACTTCTGCCAGCATTTTGTGTTTTTATTGTTTCTTCCTTTATTACAAATCATGAATAAAGTAGATTTTCCAATTAAAAAAAATGAACCGGACCTTTCAGTACCCCTCTAGCCCCTGCACGCCTCCCCACCAACATAACGGGCTGGGAAAAAGACAGGAATCTCGAGACTAGTAGAGGGGGTGGCAGACCACGCGAGTACGGGTGGTGTGAGCACCCTGTGGCGGAGACCACTCCCGTAAAAGTGTCGGCAGTTCTAAGAGAGTCCGCTAGATAGTCCCAGCCTGGGTCTAAGCGGCAGAGATAAGGCGATGGTTGTGTCTCTCGGCTCTCTGGACCTTGGCCCCGTGAGTTGGAAAATTACAAGCGAATGTAAGTTCCTCGGTGCGGTTATAAAAGGTCTGCTGCCGTCCTCTCTCCCCAACACCCGCTGGCAAGGGAGAGGTAGGGGTGCACAGAGACGGAGAGGGTCGCAGGTACGGGGATGGAATGTAGGGGAAATGCGCCGCCGGTGAGGGGTTCTCAAATACCAGAAGCTTTGATTGGGGTCACGAACATTAGCACTGCTTGTTAGCACGATATACCCGCGACGCAAGTTGGGACAAGCTCCCCCCGGGGTGACTCACGTCCCGCGAACACTAGCACTGTTTGTTAGCACGATATACCCGCGACGCAAGTCGGGACAAGCTCCCTCCCCCCCCCCCCCCCCCCCCGGGGTGACTCATGTCCCGCGAACACAAGAGGGAAAATAATATTTTGCTGCTATCTTTTTATTTTTGTTGCCTGTTTCGGAATGACTTCAGATCCTCTGCCCATCAGATTCAGCGCTCTCCCCCACCTCAGCCTGGGGCTACTGTTATCTGTGGTTGAAGCGCTGGTGGGAGGGTGTTAGACCAGTGGGAGGGTTCGGGAATTGTCCCAGCCTTTATAAACGGCTGAGTCGGAACTGGTCCAATCCAGGCGGAGTGTGCGAGAGAAAGAGGTGATCAGCACATTAATTTGTGATTTCCAAAGAACTTCTGGTAAATTAGTACCCTGCCCGCGTTAACGGCAGTTGTTTCTGAATCGAACTGCTTGTATAGGATATTGCTCTTAATTTGTTCTCTCCGCATCTTACAGATACAGCAAGCATGAAACTGCTCGTCGTCGTTCTGGCCTCGGCCCTAATCGTAGGTGAGTTTTCCCCCACGCCCCGCTCCTTGCCCCGTCTGCGGTGTGGTGGCTCGCGTTATCCTAACGGAACGGGGAGAGCCCGCACGAACTCTCGCCGCGCCCGATCTAGGAATGGTGTATGGATCCGAAAGGGGTGGTGGTGGGGGGGAGGTGAGGTCACTGACGGGGAGGGATACAGAGTTACCCCGGAGGTGGTTGGCAGAGGCGTAGGGGACAGAGGGGCGACATACAGACGGGGAGAGATATAGGGTTCCGAGGGGGAGCGGTGGAGGGGAAAAAGAGGAGGAAATGTGTAGCTGCTGCAGGGCGGTTCGGTAAGAAGAGGAGGACGTAATTGTTGGGGGTGTGGGGACCGAAGGAAGATACAGTGACGGGAAGAAAGTTACAGAAACGACGATAGGTGTATGGATTGGAGGAGGCTATAGAGACGGAGGGTTGTAAGGGGTGGATGTGGGTTGCAGAGTCGAGGAGGGGAACCCTTGAGCAAAAACAGGGGGAGAGTGTAGAGTTGGTGAGATTGTACAGACAGCGAGGGATAGGAAGGGAGGGTGGGGGAGGTTGTACAGACAGCGGGGGATAGGAAGGGAGGTGGGGGAGGTTGTACAGATAGCGGGGGATAGGAAGGGAGGGTGGGGGAGGTTGTACAGATAGCGGGGGATAGGAAGGGAGGGTGGGGGAGGTTGTACAGATAGCGGGGGATAGGAAGGGAGGGTGGGGGAGGTTGTACAGATAGCGGGGGATAGGTGGGGGGGGGTGTGAATTCCATTCCCTGTTGCCACATTCCTGTTTTTCTTTGATAACATCTCAGTGGCGTCTCTGGAATCTCAGAGTCGGTTGAGAGATTCCAGGAGATAAGGTGGAAGATTGTGAGAGGGGGAAGGGCGGAAGGCTGAAGGAGGAGGGGGTGATGGTCTTGTTTCAATACTGGGACCGGTGCCTGGATTAGCGGCCTCCCAGGTCGCAAATTGTCAATCTAAATAGCAAAGATATTCAAAGTCCTAACACAGCCCGGAAACTGCAGATTCGCACAGAATGGAAAGTGGTAACACAGAATTTGGACGGTTTGACTGTTCCAATTCCCTGTCTCTGTAACCCTCTACACCCCTCCCCGTCCCAGTGATCCCCTACACCCCTCCCCATCCCTATAATCCCCTACACCCCTCCCCATCCCTATAATCCCCTACTCCCCTCCCCGTTTCTGTTACACCCTGCACCCCTCCCTGTCTCTGTGATCCCCTGCACCCCTCCCCATTTCTGTTACACCCTGCACCCCTCCCTGTCTCTGTGATCCCCTACACCCCTCCCCATCCCAGTGATCCTCTACACCCCTCCCCATCCCAGTAACCCCGACACCCCCTCCCTGTTACCTCTACACCCCTCCCCATCCCTATAATCCTCTACACCCTCCCCATCTCTGTGATCCCCTACACCCCTCCCCATCTCTATAATCCCTACACCCCTCCCCGTCTCTGTGGTCCCTACACCCCTCCCCATCCCAGTGATCCTCTACACCCCTCCCCATCCCTGTGACCTCCTACACCACTCCCCATCTCTGTGATCCCTTACACCCCTCCCCATCTCTACAATCCCCTACACCTCTCCCCATCTCTATAATCCCTACACCCCTCCCCATCTCTACAATCCCCTACACCTCTCCCCATCTCTATAATCCCTACACCCCTCCCCATCCCTGTGATCCCTTACACCCCTCCCCATCTCTACAATCCCCTACACCCCTCCCCATCTCTACGATCCCCTACACCCCTCCCCATCTCTGTGATCCCTTACACCCCTCCCCATCCCTGACCCCCTACACCCCTCCCCATCCCAGTGATCCTCTACACCCCTCCCCATCCCAGTAACCCCGACACCCCTCCCCATCCCAGTGATCCTCTACACCCCTCCCCATCCCAGTAACCCCGACACCCCCTCCCTGTTACCTCTACACCCCTCCCCATCCCTATAATCCTCTACACCCTCCCCATCTCTGTGATCCCCTACACCCCTCCCCATCTCTATAATCCCTACACCCCTCCCCATCCCTGTGACCTCCTACACCCCTCCCCATCTCTGTGATCCCTTACACCCCTCCCCATCTCTGTGACCCCTACACCCCTCCCCATCCCTGTGACCTCCTACACCCCTCCCCATCTCTGTGATCCCTTACACCCCTCCCCATCTCTGTGATCCTCTACACCCCTCCCCATCCCAGTGATCCTCTACACCCCTCCCCATCCCTGTGACCTCCTACACCCCTCCCCATCTCTACAATCCCCTACACCCCTCCCCATCTCTATAATCCCCTACACCCCTCCCCATCTCTACAATCCCCTACACCCCTCCCCATCCCTGTGACCTCCTACACCCCTCCCCATCTCTATAATCCCTTACACCCCTCCCCATCTCTATAATCCCTTACACCCCTCCCCATCCCTGTGACCTCCTAAACCCCTCCCCATCCCTGACCCCCTACACCCCTCCCCATCTCTACAATCCCCTACACCCCTCCCCATCTCTACGATCCCCTACACCCCTCCCCATCTCTGTGATCCCTTACACCCCTCCCCATCTCTACAATCCCTACACCCCTCCCCATCTCTACAATCCCCTACACCCCTCCCCATCTCTGTGATCCCTTACACCCCTCCCCATCTCTACAATCCCTACACCCCTCCCCATCTCTACAATCCCCTACACCCCTCCCCATCTCTGTGATCCCTTACACCCCTCCCCATCCCTGACCCCCTACACCCCTCCCCATCTCTACAATCCCCTATACCCCTCCCCATCTCTACGATCCCCTACACCTCTCCCCATCTCTGTGATCCCTTACACCCCTCCCCATCCCTGTGACCTCCTACACCCCTCCCCATCTCTGTGACCCCCTACACCCCTCCCCATCTCTGTGACCCCTACACCCCTCCCCATCTCTGTGACCCCCTACACCCCTCCCCATCCCTGTGACCCCCTACACCCCTCCCCATCTCTACAATCCCCTACACCTCTCCCCATCTCTGTGATCCCTTACACCCCTCCCCATCTCTGTGACCACATACACCCCTCCCCATCCCTGTGATCCCCTACACCCCTCCCCAAATCTGTGACCACCTACACCCCTCCTCAGCTCTGTGACCCCCTACACCCCTCCCCATCTCTACAATCCCCTACACCTCTCCCCATCTCTGTGATCCCTTACACCCCTCCCCATCCCTGTGACCTCCTACGCCCCTCCCCATCTCTGTGACCCCCTACACCCCTCCCCATCTCTGTGATCCCCCTACACCCCTCCCCGTCTCTGTGATCCCCCTACGCCCCTCCCCATCCCAGTGATCCCCTTCTCAACCTTTTTGCCCTGAGGGGCACTGAAATAATTTTCAGGTCTTAGGGAAGCTTGCGTAAAAGTTATTATATCTTCAGCTCACAGTACTTTTGCTTGATTGGTATATTGTAGAAATAATAATCAAAAAAATAACTGTCAATGCTTTTTGAGTAAAGAATGAATTTTAGCCGACCTTTCTTGAACAGATCGTTCAGCCTAGATTACCTTTCTGGAAATCGATACCTTTCCTCCCCTTTAATAACTTTTAAAACCTTATAAGGCAAACATGATAAATTTCTAAACTCCGGTTTGAACTTGAGATGAGCACACACAGATTTCACCTTTAACTAAAACGAGATGATTTCGATCCTTGCTTTTGATGCTTGTTAAACAAGAAAAATCTTGCTCACACATAAAAAGTTGAAAATTGCAGCAAAATGTTCATTGTTTTCCTATGAATAGCTGGACACTCTTCTTTCACAGAAATCCAGAACGTGGGGGGGGGGGCAGTAACTTTTATCCTGAGTGCATGATCAGAGTGTTTGCACATGGAATTTGCAAAGAGTTTGCACTCTTTTCCCCTTTGATGTCTTCATTTAGATAATAGCCTTCACTCTTGTTCACTTTACCAAAATGTGTTGTCGTACATTTCCCAACACTATTCTGTCTGTCTCCTTTTTGCTCATTCTTTCAATTTGTCTAAGTCCTTCTGCAAACTTCACCACAAAGACATCAATCCCATTATCTAAATCACTGACAGACAGTGTGAAAAATAGCGGTCCAAATACTGGCCCCTGACAACTAGTAACCGACAGCCAACCAGAAAAGGCCCCCTTTATTCCCATTCACTGCCTCCCTGCCTGTCAGCCATTCCTCTATCCATTCCAGTAACTTTACTGTAATGCATGGGATTTTATTTTGTTGAGCAGCCTCACATCTGGCACCTTATCAAATGCCTTCTGAAAATCCAAGTAAATGACGTCTACTGCCTCTCCTTTGTCCATCTTGCTTGTTACTTCCACCAAGAACTCTTAACAGATTTGTCAGGCAAGATTTCTCTTTACAGAAACCATGCTGTCTATGATTTATTTTATCATTAGTTTCCAAGTACCCCAAAATCTCATCCTTAATAATGGACTCCAATCACTGTTAAAGACTATCTGGCCTATAGATTCATATCTCTTGCCTTCCTCCTTTAAAGGATGGAGTGACAGCTGCAATTTCCCAGTCCTCTGAAGCCATGCCAGAATTAACGCATCTGCTACCTCTTCAGCAACCTCCTTCAGAACTCTAGGATGTAGCTCAACTGGTCCAGGTGACTTAGTCACCTTAAGACCTTTCGGTTTGCTGAGCACATTTTCCTTTGCAGCAGCAATGGCACTCACTCCTGCTCCCTGACACTCACAGACCTCTGGTACACTGCTAGTGACTTCCACAGTGAAGACAGATGCAAAGTACTCATCTCGATTTCTTTGTCCCCCATTACTACCTCACCAGCATCACCAGTTTTGAGACTTTTATGTGTAATCTGGCTGCAATTTGTACTTATGTGTCTTTTAAATTTTGCTGGAGCCATTGCTACATTGGGAATTTATTTGGAACAGACTAGGCACAAGGGAATGTAACAACTTGGATCACCAGTCCAGGTAAAACACATTGATAAGTAGCTTTCATTGCGAAGATGAACATTTTGGTGTCTGTTGTTGCACTTGTCTAGTGCAATGACTCAGAAGATTGTAATTCTTCATCACAAACCTGACCAGAATCGTCTGAAGGCCTCAGCCGAGAATCCTCCTTTTCCATCTCACGTCTCCACTTCAAAAACAGCCACACTGGACCACCTTTGGAATGAAAAGATACCTTCATTTTACTACTACACTGTTTCTTTTTTGCTCATAAGTCAGTTGACAGTGCATACAGGGAAATTTGGGGAGGAAATTCGGGAAAAGCTGAAGTTGCAGCTCAAGTTGAGCAACTCGAGTCATTGTTCAGAAAACACACTTCACACCTAACAGCCTTCCGTCCTCCCTTCCGTGTAACAGCGCGATCCTCAACAGCCCTCCGTCCTCCCGTCCGTGTAACAGAGCGATCCTCAACAGCCTTCCGTCCTCCGTTCCGTGTAAGAGAGCGATCATCAGCAGCCTTCCGTCCTCACTTCCGTGTAACAGAGCGATCCTCAGCAGCCTTCCGTCCTCCCTTCCGTGTAACAGAGCGATCCTCAGCAGCCTTCCATCCTCCCTTCCGTGTAACAGCGATCCTCAACAGCCATCCGTCCTCCCTTCCGTGTAATAGAGCGATCCTCAACAGCCTTCCGTCGTCCCTTCCGTGTAACAGGGCGATCCTCAACAGCCTTCCGTCCTCCCTTCCGTGTAACAGAGCGATCCTCAACAGCCTTCCGTCCTCCCTTCCGTGTAATAGAGCGATCCTCAACAGCCTTCCGTCCTCCCTTCCGTGTAACAGAACGATCCTCAACAGCCTTCCGTCCTCCCTTCCGTGTAACAGAGCGATCCTCAGCATCCTTCCGTCCTCCCTTCCGTGTAACAGAACGATCCTCAACAGCCTTCCGTCCTCCCTTCCGTGTAACAGAACGATCCTCAACAGCCTTCCGTCCTCCCTTCCGTGTAACAGGGCGATCCTCAACAGCCGTCCGTCCTCCCTTCCGTGTAACAGAGCGATCCTCAGCAGCCTTCCGTCCTCCCTTCCGTGTAACAGAGCGATCCTCAGCATCCTTCCGTCCTCCCTTCCGTGTAACAGAGCGATCCTCAGCATCCTTCCGTCCTCCCTTCCGTGTAACAGGGCGATCATCAGCAGCCTTCCGTCCTCCCTTCCGTGTAATAGAGCGATCCTCAACAGCCTTCCGTCCTCCCTTCCGTGTAATAGAGCGATCCTCAGCAGCCTTCCGTCCTCCCTTCCGTGTAATAGAGCGATCCTCAGCAGCCTTCCGTCCTCCCTTCCGTGTAACAGGGCGATCCGCAACAGCCTTCCGTCCTCCCTTCCGTGTAACAGGGCGATCCTCAACAGCCATCTGTCCTCCCTTCCGTGTAACAGAACGATCCTCAACAGCTATCCGTCCTCCCTTCCGTGTAACAGAACGATCCTCAACAGCCTTCCGACCTCCCTTCCGTGTAACAGAGCGATCCTCAACAGCCATCCGTCCTCCCTTCCGTGTAACAGAGCGATACTCAACAGCCATCCGTCCTCCCTTCCGTGTAACAGAGCGATCCTCAACAGCCTTCCGTCCTCCCTTCTGTGTAACAGAGCGATCCTCAACAGCCATCCGTCCTCCCTTCCGTGTAACAGAATGATCCTCAACAGCCTTCCGTCCTCCCTTCCGTGTAACAGAGCGATCCTCAACAACCTTCCGTCCTCCCTTCCGTGTAATAGAGCGATCCTCAGCAGCCTTCCGTCCTCCCTTCCGTGTAATAGAACGATCCTCAACAGCCTTCCGTCCTTCCTTTTTGTGTAACAGAGCGATCCTCAGCAGCCTTCCGTCCTCCCTTCCGTGTAATAGAACGATCCTCAACAGCCTTCCGTCCTCCCTTCCGTGTAACAGGGCGATCCTCAACAGCCTTCCGTCCTCCATTCCGTGTAACAGAGCGAACCTCAACAGCCTTCCGTCCTCCCTTCCGTGTAACAGAGCGATCCTCAACAGCCCTCTGTCCTCCCTTCCGTGTAACAGGGCGATCCTCAGCAGCCTTCCGTCCTCCCTTCCGTGTAATAGAGCGATCCGCAACAGCCTTCCGTCCTCCCTTCCGTGTAACAGGGCGATCCTCAGCAGCCCTCCGTCCTCCCTTCCGTGTAACAGGGCGATCCTCAACAGCCTTCCGTCCTCCCTTCCGTGTAACAGAACGATCCTCAGCAGCCTTCCGTCCTCCCTTCCGTGTAACAGGGCGATCATCAGCAGCCTTCCGTCCTCCCTTCCGTGTAATAGAGCGATCCGCAACAGCCTTCCGTCCTCCCTTCCGTGTAACAGGGCGATCCTCAACAGCCTTCCGTCCTCCCTTCCGTGTAACAGAACGATCCTCAGCAGCCTTCCGTCCTCCCTTCCGTGTAACAGGGCGATCATCAGCAGCCTTCCGTCCTCCCTTCCGTGTAATAGAGCGAACCGCAACAGCCTTCCGTCCTCCCTTCCGTGTAACAGGGCGATCCTCAGCAGCCTTCCGTCCTCCCTTCCGTGTAATAGAGCGATCCGCAACAGCCTTCCGTCCTCCCTTCCGTGTAACAGAGCGATCCTCAACAGCCTTCCGTCCTCCCTTCCGTGTAACAGGGCGATCCTCAGCAGCCTTCCGTCCTCCCTTCCGTGTAATAGAGCAATCCGCAACAGCCTTCCGTCCTCCCTTCCGTGTAACAGGGCGAACCTCAGCAGCCTTCCGTCCTCCCTTCCGTGTAACAGAGCGATCCTCAGCTGCCCTCCGTCCTCCCTTCCGTGTAACAGGGCGATCCTCAACAGCCTTCCGTCCTCCCTTCCGTGTAACAGAAAGATCCTCAGCAGCCTTCCGTCCTCCCTTCCGTGTAACAGGGCGATCATCAGCAGCCTTCCGTCCTCCCTTCCGTGTAACAGGGCGATCCTCAACAGCCTTCCGTCCTCCCTTCCGTGTAACAGAAAGATCCTCAGCAGCCTTCCGTCCTCCCTTCCGTGTAACAGGGCGATCCCCAACAGCCTTCCGTCCTCCCTTCCGTGTAACAGGGCGATCCTCAACAGCCCTCCGTCCTCCCTTCCGTGTAACAGGGCGATCATCAGCAGCCTTCCGTCCTCCCTTCCGTGTAATAGAGCGATCCTCAACAGCCTTCCGTCCTCCCTTCCGTGTAATAGAGCGATCCTCAGCAGCCTTCCGTCCTCCCTTCCGTGTAATAGAGCGATCCTCAGCAGCCTTCCGTCCTCCCTTCCGTGTAACAGGGCGATCCGCAACAGCCTTCCGTCCTCCCTTCCGTGTAACAGGGCGATCCTCAACAGCCATCTGTCCTCCCTTCCGTGTAACAGAACGATCCTCAACAGCTATCCGTCCTCCCTTCCGTGTAACAGAACGATCCTCAACAGCCTTCCGACCTCCCTTCCGTGTAACAGAGCGATCCTCAACAGCCATCCGTCCTCCCTTCCGTGTAACAGAGCGATACTCAACAGCCATCCGTCCTCCCTTCCGTGTAACAGAGCGATCCTCAACAGCCTTCCGTCCTCCCTTCTGTGTAACAGAGCGATCCTCAACAGCCATCCGTCCTCCCTTCCGTGTAACAGAATGATCCTCAACAGCCTTCCGTCCTCCCTTCCGTGTAACAGAGCGATCCTCAACAACCTTCCGTCCTCCCTTCCGTGTAATAGAGCGATCCTCAGCAGCCTTCCGTCCTCCCTTCCGTGTAATAGAACGATCCTCAACAGCCTTCCGTCCTTCCTTTTTGTGTAACAGAGCGATCCTCAGCAGCCTTCCGTCCTCCCTTCCGTGTAATAGAACGATCCTCAACAGCCTTCCGTCCTCCCTTCCGTGTAACAGGGCGATCCTCAACAGCCTTCCGTCCTCCATTCCGTGTAACAGAGCGAACCTCAACAGCCTTCCGTCCTCCCTTCCGTGTAACAGAGCGATCCTCAACAGCCCTCTGTCCTCCCTTCCGTGTAACAGGGCGATCCTCAGCAGCCTTCCGTCCTCCCTTCCGTGTAATAGAGCGATCCGCAACAGCCTTCCGTCCTCCCTTCCGTGTAACAGGGCGATCCTCAGCAGCCCTCCGTCCTCCCTTCCGTGTAACAGGGCGATCCTCAACAGCCTTCCGTCCTCCCTTCCGTGTAACAGAACGATCCTCAGCAGCCTTCCGTCCTCCCTTCCGTGTAACAGGGCGATCATCAGCAGCCTTCCGTCCTCCCTTCCGTGTAATAGAGCGATCCGCAACAGCCTTCCGTCCTCCCTTCCGTGTAACAGGGCGATCCTCAACAGCCTTCCGTCCTCCCTTCCGTGTAACAGAACGATCCTCAGCAGCCTTCCGTCCTCCCTTCCGTGTAACAGGGCGATCATCAGCAGCCTTCCGTCCTCCCTTCCGTGTAATAGAGCGATCCGCAACAGCCTTCCGTCCTCCCTTCCGTGTAACAGGGCGATCCTCAGCAGCCTTCCGTCCTCCCTTCCGTGTAATAGAGCGATCCGCAACAGCCTTCCGTCCTCCCTTCCGTGTAACAGAGCGATCCTCAACAGCCTTCCGTCCTCCCTTCCGTGTAACAGGGCGATCCTCAGCAGCCTTCCGTCCTCCCTTCCGTGTAATAGAGCAATCCGCAACAGCCTTCCGTCCTCCCTTCCGTGTAACAGGGCGAACCTCAGCAGCCTTCCGTCCTCCCTTCCGTGTAACAGAGCGATCCTCAGCAGCCCTCCGTCCTCCCTTCCGTGTAACAGGGCGATCCTCAACAGCCTTCCGTCCTCCCTTCCGTGTAACAGAAAGATCCTCAGCAGCCTTCCGTCCTCCCTTCCGTGTAACAGGGCGATCATCAGCAGCCTTCCGTCCTCCCTTCCGTGTAACAGGGCGATCCTCAACAGCCTTCCGTCCTCCCTTCCGTGTAACAGAAAGATCCTCAGCAGCCTTCCGTCCTCCCTTCCGTGTAACAGGGCGATCCCCAACAGCCTTCCGTCCTCCCTTCCGTGTAACAGGGCGATCCTCAACAGCCCTCCGTCCTCCCTTCCGTGTAACAGGGCGACCCTCAACAGCCTTCCATCCTCCCTTCCGTGTAATAGAGCGATCCTCAACAACCTTCCGTCCTCCCTTCCGTGTAACAGGGCGATCCTCAGCAGCCTTCCGTCCTCCCTTCCGTGTAATAGAGCGATCCGCAACAGCCTTCCGTCCTCCCTTCCGTGTAACAGGGCGATCCTCAACAGCCTTCCGTCCTCCCTTCCGTGTAACAGAACGATCCTCAACAGCCTTCTGTCCTCCCTTCCGTGTAACAGGGCGATCCTCAGCAGCCTTCTGTCCTCCCTTCCGTGTAACAGGGCGATCCTCAGCAGCCTTCCGTCCTCCCTTCCGTGTAACAGAGCGATCCTCAACTGCCTTCCGTCCTACCTTCCGTGTAATAGAGCGATCCTCAACAGCCTTCCGTCCTCCCTTCTGTGTAACAGAGCGATCCTCAGCAGCCTTCCGTCCTCCGTTCCGTGTAACAGAGCGATCCTCAACAGCCTTCCGTCCTCCCTTCCGTGTAACAGGGCGATCCTCAACAGCCTTCCGTCCTCCCTTCCGTGTAACAGTGCGATCCTCAACAGCCTTCCGTCCTCACTTCCGTGTAACAGGGCGATCCTCAACAGCCTTCCGTCCTCCCTTCTGTGTAATGCAGCGATCCTCAACAGCCTTCCGTCCTCCCTTCTGTGTAATACAGCAATCCTCAGCAGCCTTCCGTCCTCCCTTCCGTGTAACAGAACGATCCTCAACAGCCTTCCGTCCTCCCTTCCGTGTAATAGGGCGATCCTCAACAGCCTTCCGTCCTCCCTTCTGTGTAACAGAGCGATCCTCAGCAGCCTTCCGTCCTCCGTTCCGTGTAACAGGGCGATCCTCAACAGCCTTCCATCCTCACTTCCGTGTAACAGGGCGATCCTCAGCAGCCTTCCGTCCTCCCTTCCGTGTAATAGAGCGATCCGCAACAGCCTTCCGTCCTTCCTTTTTGTGTAACAGAGCGATCCTCAGCAGCCTTCCGTCCTCCGTTTCGTGTAACAGGGCGATCCTCAACAGCCTTCCATCCTCCCTTCCGTGTAACAGGGCGATCCTCAACAGCCTTCCGTCCTCCCTTCCGTGTAACAGAGCGATCCTCAGCAGCCTTCCGTCCTCCCTTCCGTGTAACAGAGCGATCCTCAACAGCCTTCCGTCCTCCCTTCTGTGTAACAGAACGATCCTCAGCAGCCTTCCGTCCTCCCTTCCGTGTAACAGGGCGATCCTCAACAGCCTTCCGTCCTCCCTTCCGTGTAACAGGGCGATCCTCAACAGCCTTCCGTCCTCCCTTCCGTGTAACAGGGCGATCCTCAACAGCCTTCCGTCCTCCCTTCCGTGTAATAGAGCGATCCGCAACAGCCTTCCGTCCTTCCTTTTTGTGTAACAGAGCGATCCTCAGCAGCCTTCCGTCCTCCGTTTCGTGTAACAGGGCGATCCTCAACAGCCGTTCGTCCTCCCTTCCGTGTAACAGGGCGATCCTCAACAGCCTTCCGTCCTCCCTTCCGTGTAACAGGGCGATCCTCAGCAGCCTTCCGTCCTCCCTTCCGTGTAACAGGGCGATCCTCAACAGCATTCCGTCCTCCCTTCCGTGTAACAGAGCGATCCTCAACAGCCTTCCGTCCTCCCTTCCGTGTAACAGGGCGATCCTCAACAGCCCTCCGTCCTCCCTTCCGTGTAACAGGGCGATCCTCAACAGCATTCCGTCCTCCCTTCCGTGTAACAGGGCGATCCTCAACAGCCCTCCGTCCTCCCTTCCGTGTAACAGTGCGATCCTCAACAGCATTCCGTCCTCCCTTCCGTGTAACAGAGCGATCCTCAACAGCCTTCCGTCCTCCCTTCCGTGTAACAGGGCGATCCTCAACAGCCCTCCGTCCTCCCTTCCGTGTAACAGGGCGATCCTCAACAGCCATCCGTCGTCCCTTCCGTGTAACAGGGCGATCCTCAACAGCCTTCCGTCCTCCCTTCCGTGTAACAGGGCGATCCTCAACAGCCCTCCGTCCTCCCTTCCGTGTAATAGAGCGATCCTCAAAAGCCCTCCGTCCTCCCTTCCGTGTAACAGGGCGAACCTCAACAGCCTTCCGTCCTCCCTTCCGTGTAACAGAACGATCCTCAGCAGCCTTCCGTCCTCCCTTCCGTGTAACAGGGCGATCCTCAACAGCCTTCTGTCCTCCCTTCTGTGTAATAGAGCGATCCTCAACAGCCTTCCGTCCTCCCTTCCGTGTAACAGGGCGATCCTCAACAGCATTCCGTCCTCCCTTCCGTGTAACAGGGCGATCCTCAACAGCCTTCCGTCCTCCCTTCCGTGTAACAGGGCGATCCTCAACAGCCTTCCGTCCTCCCTTCAGTGTAACAGGGCGAACCTCAGCAGCCTTCCGTCCTCCCTTCCGTGTAACAGGGCGATCCTCAACAGCCTTCTGTCCTCCCTTCTGTGTAATAGAGCGATCCTCAACAGCCTTCCGTCCTCCCTTCCGTGTAACAGGGCGATCCTCAGCAGCCTTCCGTCCTCCCTTCCGTGTAACAGGGCGATCCTCAGCAGCCTTCCGTCCTCCCTTCCGTGTAACAGGGCGATCCTCAACAGCATTCCGTCCTCCCTTCCGTGTAACAGAACGATCCTCAGCAGCCTTCCGTCCTCCCTTCCGTGTAATAGAGCGATCCTCAACAGCCTTCCGTCCTCCCTTCCGTGTAACAGGGCGATCCTCAACAGCATTCCGTCCTCCCTTCCGTGTAACAGAACGATCCTCAGCAGCCTTCCGTCCTCCCTTCCGTGTAATAGAGCGATCCTCAGCAGCCTTCCGTCCTCCCTTCCGTGTAACAGAGCGATCCTCAACAGCCTTCCGTCCTCCCTTCCGTGTAATGGAGCGATCCTCAACAGCCTTCTGTCCTCCCTTCCGTGTAACAGGGCGATCCTCAGCAGCCTTCCGTCCTCCCTCCCGTGTAACAGAGCGATCCTCAACAGCCTTCCGTCCTCCCTTCCGTGTAATAGAGCGATCCTCAACAGCCTTCTGTCCTCCCTTCCGTGTAACTGGGCGATCCTCAACAGCCTTCCGTCCTCCCTTCCGTGTAACAGGGCGATCCTCAACAGCCTTCCGTCCTCCCTTCCGTGTAACAGGGCGATCCTCAACAGCCTTTCTTCCTCCCTTCCGTGTAACAGAGCGAACCTCAGCAGCCTTCCGTCCTCCCTTCCGTGTAACAGAGCGATCCTCAACAGCCTTCCGTCCTCCCTTCCGTGTAACAGGGCGATCCTCAACAGCCTTCCGTCCTCCCTTCCGTGTAATAGAGCGATCCTCAACAGCCTTCTGTCCTCCCTTCCGTGTAACAGGGCGATCCTCAACAGCCTTTCTTCCTCCCTTCCGTGTAACAGAGCGAACCTCAGCAGCCTTCCGTCCTCCCTTCCGTGTAACAGGGCGATCCTCACCAGCCTTCCGTCCTCCCTTCCGTGTAACAGAGCGAACCTCAGCAGCCTTCCGTCCTCCCTTCCGTGTAACAGGGCGATACTCAGCAGCCTTCCGTCCTCCCTTCCGTGTAATAGAGCGATCCTCAACAGCCTTCCGTCCTCCCTTCCGTGTAACAGGGCGAACCTCAGCAGCCTTCCGTCCTCCCTTCCGTGTAACAGACAGAAACTCAACAGCCTTCCGTCCTCCCTTCCGTGTAACAGACAGAAACTCAACAGCCCTCCGTCCTCCCTTCCGTGTAATAGAGCGATCCTCAGCAACCTTCCGTCCTCCCTTCCGTGTAACAGGGCGATCCTCAGCAGCCTTCCGTCCTCCCTTCCGTGTAACAGAACGATCCTCAGCAGCCTTCCGTCCTCCCTTCCGTGTAATAGAACGATCCTCAACAGCCCTCCGACCTCCCTTCCGTGTAACAGGGCGATCCTCAGCAACCTTCCGTCCTCCCTTCCGTGTAACAGGGCGATCCTCAACAACCTTCCGTCCTCCCTTCCGTGTAACAGAGCGATCCTCAACAGCCCTCCGTCCTCCCTTCCGTGTCATAGAGCGAACCTCAACAGCCCTCCGACCTCCCTTCCGTGTAATAGAGCGATCCTCAACAGCCTTCCGTCCTCCCTTCCGTGTAACACAGCGATCCTCAACAGCCTTCCGTCCTCCCATCCGTGTAATAGAGCGAACCTCAGCAGCCTTCCGTCCTCCCTTCCGTGTAACAGGGCGATCCTCAACAGCCTTCCGTCCTCCCTTCCGTGTAACAGAACGATCCTCAGCAGCCTTCCGTCCTCCCTTCCGTGTAACAGGGCGATCATCAGCAGCCTTCCGTCCTCCCTTCCGTGTAATAGAGCGATCCGCAACAGCCTTCCGTCCTCCCTTCCGTGTAACAGGGCGATCCTCAACAGCCTTCCGTCCTCCCTTCCGTGTAACAGAACGATCCTCAGCAGCCTTCCGTCCTCCCTTCCGTGTAACAGGGCGATCATCAGCAGCCTTCCGTCCTCCCTTCCGTGTAATAGAGCGATCCGCAACAGCCTTCCGTCCTCCCTTCCGTGTAACAGGGCGATCCTCAGCAGCCTTCCGTCCTCCCTTCCGTGTAATAGAGCGATCCGCAACAGCCTTCCGTCCTCCCTTCCGTGTAACAGAGCGATCCTCAACAGCCTTCCGTCCTCCCTTCCGTGTAACAGGGCGATCCTCAGCAGCCTTCCGTCCTCCCTTCCGTGTAATAGAGCAATCCGCAACAGCCTTCCGTCCTCCCTTCCGTGTAACAGGGCGAACCTCAGCAGCCTTCCGTCCTCCCTTCCGTGTAACAGAGCGATCCTCAGCAGCCCTCCGTCCTCCCTTCCGTGTAACAGGGCGATCCTCAACAGCCTTCCGTCCTCCCTTCCGTGTAACAGAAAGATCCTCAGCAGCCTTCCGTCCTCCCTTCCGTGTAACAGGGCGATCATCAGCAGCCTTCCGTCCTCCCTTCCGTGTAACAGGGCGATCCTCAACAGCCTTCCGTCCTCCCTTCCGTGTAACAGAAAGATCCTCAGCAGCCTTCCGTCCTCCCTTCCGTGTAACAGGGCGATCCCCAACAGCCTTCCGTCCTCCCTTCCGTGTAACAGGGCGATCCTCAACAGCCCTCCGTCCTCCCTTCCGTGTAACAGGGCGACCCTCAACAGCCTTCCATCCTCCCTTCCGTGTAATAGAGCGATCCTCAACAACCTTCCGTCCTCCCTTCCGTGTAACAGGGCGATCCTCAGCAGCCTTCCGTCCTCCCTTCCGTGTAATAGAGCGATCCGCAACAGCCTTCCGTCCTCCCTTCCGTGTAACAGGGCGATCCTCAACAGCCTTCCGTCCTCCCTTCCGTGTAACAGAACGATCCTCAACAGCCTTCTGTCCTCCCTTCCGTGTAACAGGGCGATCCTCAGCAGCCTTCTGTCCTCCCTTCCGTGTAACAGGGCGATCCTCAGCAGCCTTCCGTCCTCCCTTCCGTGTAACAGAGCGATCCTCAACTGCCTTCCGTCCTACCTTCCGTGTAATAGAGCGATCCTCAACAGCCTTCCGTCCTCCCTTCTGTGTAACAGAGCGATCCTCAGCAGCCTTCCGTCCTCCGTTCCGTGTAACAGAGCGATCCTCAACAGCCTTCCGTCCTCCCTTCCGTGTAACAGGGCGATCCTCAACAGCCTTCCGTCCTCCCTTCCGTGTAACAGTGCGATCCTCAACAGCCTTCCGTCCTCACTTCCGTGTAACAGGGCGATCCTCAACAGCCTTCCGTCCTCCCTTCTGTGTAATGCAGCGATCCTCAACAGCCTTCCGTCCTCCCTTCTGTGTAATACAGCAATCCTCAGCAGCCTTCCGTCCTCCCTTCCGTGTAACAGAACGATCCTCAACAGCCTTCCGTCCTCCCTTCCGTGTAATAGGGCGATCCTCAACAGCCTTCCGTCCTCCCTTCTGTGTAACAGAGCGATCCTCAGCAGCCTTCCGTCCTCCGTTCCGTGTAACAGGGCGATCCTCAACAGCCTTCCATCCTCACTTCCGTGTAACAGGGCGATCCTCAGCAGCCTTCCGTCCTCCCTTCCGTGTAATAGAGCGATCCGCAACAGCCTTCCGTCCTTCCTTTTTGTGTAACAGAGCGATCCTCAGCAGCCTTCCGTCCTCCGTTTCGTGTAACAGGGCGATCCTCAACAGCCTTCCATCCTCCCTTCCGTGTAACAGGGCGATCCTCAACAGCCTTCCGTCCTCCCTTCCGTGTAACAGAGCGATCCTCAGCAGCCTTCCGTCCTCCCTTCCGTGTAACAGAGCGATCCTCAACAGCCTTCCGTCCTCCCTTCTGTGTAACAGAACGATCCTCAGCAGCCTTCCGTCCTCCCTTCCGTGTAACAGGGCGATCCTCAACAGCCTTCCGTCCTCCCTTCCGTGTAACAGGGCGATCCTCAACAGCCTTCCGTCCTCCCTTCCGTGTAACAGGGCGATCCTCAACAGCCTTCCGTCCTCCCTTCCGTGTAATAGAGCGATCCGCAACAGCCTTCCGTCCTTCCTTTTTGTGTAACAGAGCGATCCTCAGCAGCCTTCCGTCCTCCGTTTCGTGTAACAGGGCGATCCTCAACAGCCGTTCGTCCTCCCTTCCGTGTAACAGGGCGATCCTCAACAGCCTTCCGTCCTCCCTTCCGTGTAACAGGGCGATCCTCAGCAGCCTTCCGTCCTCCCTTCCGTGTAACAGGGCGATCCTCAACAGCATTCCGTCCTCCCTTCCGTGTAACAGAGCGATCCTCAACAGCCTTCCGTCCTCCCTTCCGTGTAACAGGGCGATCCTCAACAGCCCTCCGTCCTCCCTTCCGTGTAACAGGGCGATCCTCAACAGCATTCCGTCCTCCCTTCCGTGTAACAGGGCGATCCTCAACAGCCCTCCGTCCTCCCTTCCGTGTAACAGTGCGATCCTCAACAGCATTCCGTCCTCCCTTCCGTGTAACAGAGCGATCCTCAACAGCCTTCCGTCCTCCCTTCCGTGTAACAGGGCGATCCTCAACAGCCCTCCGTCCTCCCTTCCGTGTAACAGGGCGATCCTCAACAGCCATCCGTCGTCCCTTCCGTGTAACAGGGCGATCCTCAACAGCCTTCCGTCCTCCCTTCCGTGTAACAGGGCGATCCTCAACAGCCCTCCGTCCTCCCTTCCGTGTAATAGAGCGATCCTCAAAAGCCCTCCGTCCTCCCTTCCGTGTAACAGGGCGAACCTCAACAGCCTTCCGTCCTCCCTTCCGTGTAACAGAACGATCCTCAGCAGCCTTCCGTCCTCCCTTCCGTGTAACAGGGCGATCCTCAACAGCCTTCTGTCCTCCCTTCTGTGTAATAGAGCGATCCTCAACAGCCTTCCGTCCTCCCTTCCGTGTAACAGGGCGATCCTCAACAGCATTCCGTCCTCCCTTCCGTGTAACAGGGCGATCCTCAACAGCCTTCCGTCCTCCCTTCCGTGTAACAGGGCGATCCTCAACAGCCTTCCGTCCTCCCTTCAGTGTAACAGGGCGAACCTCAGCAGCCTTCCGTCCTCCCTTCCGTGTAACAGGGCGATCCTCAACAGCCTTCTGTCCTCCCTTCTGTGTAATAGAGCGATCCTCAACAGCCTTCCGTCCTCCCTTCCGTGTAACAGGGCGATCCTCAGCAGCCTTCCGTCCTCCCTTCCGTGTAACAGGGCGATCCTCAGCAGCCTTCCGTCCTCCCTTCCGTGTAACAGGGCGATCCTCAACAGCATTCCGTCCTCCCTTCCGTGTAACAGAACGATCCTCAGCAGCCTTCCGTCCTCCCTTCCGTGTAATAGAGCGATCCTCAACAGCCTTCCGTCCTCCCTTCCGTGTAACAGGGCGATCCTCAACAGCATTCCGTCCTCCCTTCCGTGTAACAGAACGATCCTCAGCAGCCTTCCGTCCTCCCTTCCGTGTAATAGAGCGATCCTCAGCAGCCTTCCGTCCTCCCTTCCGTGTAACAGAGCGATCCTCAACAGCCTTCCGTCCTCCCTTCCGTGTAATGGAGCGATCCTCAACAGCCTTCTGTCCTCCCTTCCGTGTAACAGGGCGATCCTCAGCAGCCTTCCGTCCTCCCTCCCGTGTAACAGAGCGATCCTCAACAGCCTTCCGTCCTCCCTTCCGTGTAATAGAGCGATCCTCAACAGCCTTCTGTCCTCCCTTCCGTGTAACTGGGCGATCCTCAACAGCCTTCCGTCCTCCCTTCCGTGTAACAGGGCGATCCTCAACAGCCTTCCGTCCTCCCTTCCGTGTAACAGGGCGATCCTCAACAGCCTTTCTTCCTCCCTTCCGTGTAACAGAGCGAACCTCAGCAGCCTTCCGTCCTCCCTTCCGTGTAACAGAGCGATCCTCAACAGCCTTCCGTCCTCCCTTCCGTGTAACAGGGCGATCCTCAACAGCCTTCCGTCCTCCCTTCCGTGTAATAGAGCGATCCTCAACAGCCTTCTGTCCTCCCTTCCGTGTAACAGGGCGATCCTCAACAGCCTTTCTTCCTCCCTTCCGTGTAACAGAGCGAACCTCAGCAGCCTTCCGTCCTCCCTTCCGTGTAACAGGGCGATCCTCACCAGCCTTCCGTCCTCCCTTCCGTGTAACAGAGCGAACCTCAGCAGCCTTCCGTCCTCCCTTCCGTGTAACAGGGCGATACTCAGCAGCCTTCCGTCCTCCCTTCCGTGTAATAGAGCGATCCTCAACAGCCTTCCGTCCTCCCTTCCGTGTAACAGGGCGAACCTCAGCAGCCTTCCGTCCTCCCTTCCGTGTAACAGACAGAAACTCAACAGCCTTCCGTCCTCCCTTCCGTGTAACAGACAGAAACTCAACAGCCCTCCGTCCTCCCTTCCGTGTAATAGAGCGATCCTCAGCAACCTTCCGTCCTCCCTTCCGTGTAACAGGGCGATCCTCAGCAGCCTTCCGTCCTCCCTTCCGTGTAACAGAACGATCCTCAGCAGCCTTCCGTCCTCCCTTCCGTGTAATAGAACGATCCTCAACAGCCCTCCGACCTCCCTTCCGTGTAACAGGGCGATCCTCAGCAACCTTCCGTCCTCCCTTCCGTGTAACAGGGCGATCCTCAACAACCTTCCGTCCTCCCTTCCGTGTAACAGAGCGATCCTCAACAGCCCTCCGTCCTCCCTTCCGTGTCATAGAGCGAACCTCAACAGCCCTCCGACCTCCCTTCCGTGTAATAGAGCGATCCTCAACAGCCTTCCGTCCTCCCTTCCGTGTAACACAGCGATCCTCAACAGCCTTCCGTCCTCCCATCCGTGTAATAGAGCGAACCTCAGCAGCCTTCCGTCCTCCCTTCCGTGTAATAGAGCGATCCTCAACAGCCTTCCGTCCTCCCTTCCGTGTAACAGAGCGATCCTCAACAGCCCTCCGTCCTCCCTTCCGTGTAATAGAGCCATCCTCAACAGCCTTCCGTCCTCCCTTCCGTGTAACAGCGATCCTCAACAGCCTTCCGTCCTCCCTTCCGTGTAACAGAGCGATCCTCAACAGCCTTCCGTCGTCCCTTCCGTGTAACAGAGCGATCCTCAACAGCCTTCCGTCGTCCCTTCCGTGTAACAGGGCGATCCTCAACAGCCCTCCGTCCTCCCTTCCGTGTAATACAGCGATCCTCAACAGCCTTCCGTCCTCCCTTCCGTGTAATACAGCGATCCTCAACAGCCTTCCGTCCTCCCTTCCGTGTAACAGGGCGAACCTCAGCAGCCTTCCGTCCTCCCTTCCGTGTAACAGAGCGATCCTCAGCAGCCTTCCGTCCTCCCTTCCGTGTAACAGAGCGATCCTCAACAGCCCTCCGTCCTCCCTTCCGTGTAACAGGGCGATCCTCAACAGCCTTCCGTCCTCCCTTCCGTGTAACAGAGCGATCCTCAACAGCCTTCCGTCCTCCCTTCCGTGTAACAGGGCGATCCTCAACAGCCTTCCGTCCTCCCTTCCATGTAACAGAGCGATCCTCAACAGCCTACCGTCCTCCCTTCCGTGTAACAGAGCGATCCTCAACAGCCTTCCTTCCTCCCTTCCGTGTAACAGGGCGATCCTCAACAGCCTTCCGTCCTCCCTTCCATGTAACAGAGCGATCCTCAACAGCCTACCGTCCTCCCTTCCGTGTAACAGAGCGATCCTCAACAGCCTTCCGTCCTCCCTTCCGTGTAACAGGGCGATCCTCAACAGCCTTCCGTCCTCCCTTCCGTGTAACAGAGTGATCCTCAACAGCCTTCCGTCCTCCCTTCCGTGTAACAGGGCGATACTCAACAGCCTTCCGTCCTCCCTTCTGTGTAACAGAGCGAACCTCAGCAGCCTTCCGTCCTCCCTTCCGTGTAACAGGGCGATCCTCAGCAGCCTTCCGTCCTCCCTTCCGTGTAATAGAGCGATCCGCAACAGCCTTCCGTCCTCCCTTCCGTGTAACAGAGCGATCCTCAACTGCCTTCCGTCCTCCCTTCCGTGTAACAGGGCGAACCTCAGCAGCCTTCCGTCCTCCCTTCCGTCTAACAGACAGAAACTCAACAGCCCTCCGTCCTCCCTTCCGTGTAATAGAGCGATCCTCAGCAACCTTCCGTCCTCCCTTCCGTGTAACAGGGCGATCCTCAGCAGCCTTCCGTCCTCCCTTCCGTGTAATAGAACGATCCTCAGCAGCCTTCCGTCCTCCGTTCCGTGTAACAGGGGGATCCTCAACAGCCTTCCCCCTTCCGTGTAATAGAGCGACCCTCAACAGCCTTCCGTCCTCCCTTCCGTGTAACAGAGCGATCCTCAACAGCCTTCCGTCCTCCCTTCCGTGTAACAGAGCGATCCTCAGCAGCCTTCCGTCCTCCCTTCCATGTAATAGAGCGATCCTCAACAGCCTTCCGTCCTCCCTTCTGTGTAACAGGGCGATCCTCAACAGCCTTCCGTCCTCCCTTCCGTGTAACAGGGCGAACCTCAACAGCCTTCCGTCCTCCCTTCCGTGTAACAGAGCGATCCTCAGCAGCCTTCCGTCCTCCCTTCCGTGTAACAGAGCGATCCTCAACAGCCTTCCGTCCTCCCTTCCGTGTAACAGAGCGAACCTCAGCAGCCTTCCGTCCTCCCTTCCGTGTAACAGAACGATCCTCAACAGCCTTCCGTCCTCCCTTCCGTGTAACAGAACGATCCTCAACAGCCTTCCGTCCTCCCTTCCGTGTAACAGGGCGAACCTCAGCAGCCTTCCGTCCTCCCTTCCATGTAATAGAGCGATCCTCAACAGCCTTCCGTCCTACCTTCCGTGTAACAGAGCGATCCTCAACAGCCCTCCGTCCTCCCTTCCGTGTAACAGGGCGATCCTCAGCAACCTTCCGTCCTCCCTTCCGTGTAACAGAGCGATCCTCAACAGCCCTCCGACCTCCCTTCCGTGTAACAGGGCGATCCTCAGCAACCTTCCGTCCTCCGTTCCCTGTAACATAGCGATCCTCAACAGCCCTCCGATCTCCCTTCCGTGTAACAGGGCGATCCTCAGCAACCTTCCGTCCTCCCTTCCGTGTAACAGAGCGATCCTCAACAGCCCTCCGTCCTCCCTTCCGTGTCATAGAGCGAACCTCAACAGCCCTCCGTCCTCCCTTCCGTGTAACAGAGCGATCCTCAACAGCCCTCCGTCCTCCCTTCCGTGTCATAGAGCGAACCTCAACAGCCCTCCGACGTCCCTTCCGTGTAATAGAGCGATCCTCAACAGCCTTCCGTCCTCCCTTCCGTGTAACAGAGCGACCCTCAACAGCCTTCCGTCCTCCCTTCCGTGTAATAGAGCGATCCTCAACAGCCTTCCGTCCTCCCTTCTGTGTAACAGAACGATCCTCAGCAGCCTTCCGTCCTCCCTTCCATGTAACAGGGCGAACCTCAACAGCCTTCCGTCCTCCCTTCCGTGTAATAGAGCGATCCTCAACAGCCTTCCGTCCTCCCTTCCGTGTAATAGAGCGATCCTCAACAGCCTTCCGTCCTCCCTTCCGTGTAACAGGGCGAACCTCAGCAGCCTTCCGTCCTCCCTTCCATGTAATAGAGCGATCCTCAACAGCCTTCCGTCCTACCTTCCGTGTAACAGAGCGATCCTCAACAGCCCTCCGTCCTCCCTTCCGTGTAACAGGGCGATCCTCAGCAACCTTCCGTCCTCCCTTCCGTGTAACAGAGCGATCCTCAACAGCCCTCCGACCTCCCTTCCGTGTAACAGGGCGATCCTCAGCAACCTTCCGTCCTCCCTTCCCTGTAACAGAGCGATCCTCAACAGCCCTCTGACCTCCCTTCCGTGTAACAGGGCGATCCTCAGCAACCTTCCGTCCTCCCTTCCGTGTAACAGAGCGATCCTCAACAGCCCTCCGTCCTCCCTTCCGTGTCATAGAGCGAACCTCAACAGCCCTCCGACGTCCCTTCCGTGTAATAGAGCGATCCTCAACAGCCTTCCGTCCTCCCTTCCGTGTAACAGAGCGACCCTCAACAGCCTTCCGTCCTCCCTTCCGTGTAATAGAGCGATCCTCAACAGCCCTCCGTCCTCCCTTCCGTGTCATAGAGCGAACCTCAACAGCCCTCCGACGTCCCTTCCGTGTAATAGAGCGATCCTCAACAGCCTTCCGTCCTCCCTTCCGTGTAACAGAGCGACCCTCAACAGCCTTCCGTCCTCCCTTCCGTGTAATAGAGCGATCCTCAACAGCCTTCCGTCCTCCCTTCTGTGTAACAGGGCGATCCTCAACAGCCTTCCGTCCTCCCTTCCGTGTAACAGGGCGAACCTCAACAGCCTTCCGTCCTCCCTTCCGTGTAACAGAGCGATCCTCAGCAGCCTTCCGTCCTCCCTTCCGTGTAACAGAGCGATCCTCAACAGCCTTCCGTCCTCCCTTCCGTGTAACAGAGCGAACCTCAGCAGCCTTCCGTCCTCCCTTCCGTGTAACAGAACGATCCTCAACAGCCTTCCGTCCTCCCTTCCGTGTAACAGAACGATCCTCAACAGCCTTCCGTCCTCCCTTCCGTGTAACAGGGCGAACCTCAGCAGCCTTCCGTCCTCCCTTCCATGTAATAGAGCGATCCTCAACAGCCTTCCGTCCTACCTTCCGTGTAACAGAGCGATCCTCAACAGCCCTCCGTCCTCCCTTCCGTGTAACAGGGCGATCCTCAGCAACCTTCCGTCCTCCCGTCCGTGTAACAGAGCGATCCTCAACAGCCCTCCGACCTCCCTTCCGTGTAACAGGGCGATCCTCAGCAACCTTCCGTCCTCCGTTCCCTGTAACATAGCGATCCTCAACAGCCCTCCGATCTCCCTTCCGTGTAACAGGGCGATCCTCAGCAACCTTCCGTCCTCCCTTCCGTGTAACAGAGCGATCCTCAACAGCCCTCCGTCCTCCCTTCCGTGTCATAGAGCGAACCTCAACAGCCCTCCGTCCTCCCTTCCGTGTAACAGAGCGATCCTCAACAGCCCTCCGTCCTCCCTTCCGTGTCATAGAGCGAACCTCAACAGCCCTCCGACGTCCCTTCCGTGTAATAGAGCGATCCTCAACAGCCTTCCGTCCTCCCTTCCGTGTAACAGAGCGACCCTCAACAGCCTTCCGTCCTCCCTTCCGTGTAATAGAGCGATCCTCAACAGCCTTCTGTCCTCCCTTCCGTGTAACAGAGCGATCCTCAGCAGCCCTCCGCCCTCCCTTCCGTGTAACAGAGCGATCCTCAACAGCCTTCCGTCCTCCCTTCCGTGTAATAGAGCGATCCTCAGCAGCCTTCCGTCCTCCCTTCTGTGTAACAGAACGATCCTCAGCAGCCTTCCGTCCTCCCTTCCATGTAACAGGGCGAACCTCAACAGCCTTCCGTCCTCCCTTCCGTGTAATAGAGCGATCCTCAACAGCCTTCCGTCCTCCCTTCCGTGTAATAGAGCGATCCTCAACAGCCTTCCGTCCTCCCTTCCGTGTAACAGGGCGAACCTCAGCAGCCTTCCGTCCTCCCTTCCATGTAATAGAGCGATCCTCAACAGCCTTCCGTCCTACCTTCCGTGTAACAGAGCGATCCTCAACAGCCCTCCGTCCTCCCTTCCGTGTAACAGGGCGATCCTCAGCAACCTTCCGTCCTCCCTTCCGTGTAACAGAGCGATCCTCAACAGCCCTCCGACCTCCCTTCCGTGTAACAGGGCGATCCTCAGCAACCTTCCGTCCTCCCTTCCCTGTAACAGAGCGATCCTCAACAGCCCTCTGACCTCCCTTCCGTGTAACAGGGCGATCCTCAGCAACCTTCCGTCCTCCCTTCCGTGTAACAGAGCGATCCTCAACAGCCCTCCGTCCTCCCTTCCGTGTCATAGAGCGAACCTCAACAGCCCTCCGACCTCCCTTCCGTGTAATAGAGCGATCCTCAACAGCCTTCCGTCCTCCCTTCTGTGTAATACAGCGATCCTCAACAGCCTTCCGTCCTCCCTTCCGTGTAACAGAACGATCCTCAACAGCCTTCTGTCCTCCCTTCCGTGTAACAGGGCGATCCTCAGCAGCCTTCCGTCCTCCCTTCCGTGTAATAGAGCGATCCTCAACAGCCTTCCGACCTCCCTTCCGTGTAACAGAGCGATCCTCAACAGCCTTCCGTCCTCCCTTCTGTGTAACAGAGCGAACCTCAGCAGCCTTCCGTCCTCCCTTCCGTGTAACAGAGCGATCCTCAACAGCCTTCCGTCCTCCCTTCCGTGTAACAGGGCGAACCTCAGCAGCCTTCCGTCCTCCCTTCCGTGTAACAGACAGAAACTCAACAGCCCTCCGTCCTCCCTTCCGTGTAATAGAGCGATCCTCAGCAACCTTCCGTCCTCCCTTCCCTGTAACAGGGCGATCCTCAGCAGCCTTCCGTCCTCCCTTCCGTGTAATAGAACGATCCTCAGCAGCCTTCCGTCCTCCGTTCCGTGTAACAGGGCGATCCTCAACAGCCTTCCCCCTTCCGTGTAATACAGCGATCCTCAACAGCCTTCCGTCCTCCCTTCCGTGTAACAGAGCGATCCTCAACAGCCTTCCGTCCTCCCTTCCGTGTAATACAGCGATCCTCAACAGCCTTCCGTCCTACCTTCCGTGTAACAGAGCTATCCTCAACAGCCTTTCGTCCTCCCTTCCGTGTAACAGGGCGAACCTCAGCAGCCTTCCGTCCTCCCTTCCGTGTAACAGACAGAAACTCAACAGCCCTCCGTCCTCCCTTCCGTGTCATAGAGCGAACCTCAACAGCCCTCCGACGTCCCTTCCGTGTAATAGAGCGATCCTCAACAGCCTTCCGTCCTCCCTTCCGTGTAATAGAGCGATCCTCAACAGCCTTCTGTCCTCCCTTCCGTGTAACAGAGAGATCCTCAGCAGCCCTCCGTCCTCCCTTCCGTGTAACAGAGCGATCCTCAACAGCCTTCCGTCCTCCCTTCCGTGTAATAGAGCGATCCTCAACAGCCTTCCGTCCTCCCTTCCGTGTAACAGAACGATCCTCAGCAGCCTTCCGTCCTCCCTTCCGTGTAATAGAGCGATCCTCAACAGCCTTCCGTCCTCCCTTCCGTGTAACAGGGCGAACCTCAGCAGCCTTCCGTCCTCCCTTCCATGTAATAGAGCGATCCTCAACAGCCTTCCGTCCTACCTTCCGTGTAACAGAGCGATCCTCAACAGCCCTCCGACCTCCCTTCCGTGTAACAGGGCGTTCCTCAGCAACCTTCCGTCCTCCGTTCCCTGTAACATAGCGATCCTCAACAGCCCTCCGATCTCCCTTCCGTGTAACAGGGCGATCCTCAGCAACCTTCCGTCCTCCCTTCCGTGTAACAGAGCGATCCTCAACAGCCCTCCGTCCTCCCTTCCGTGTCATAGAGCGAACCTCAACAGCCCTCCGTCCTCCCTTCCGTGTAACAGAGCGATCCTCAACAGCCCTCCGTCCTCCCTTCCGTGTCATAGAGCGAACCTCAACAGCCCTCCGACGTCCCTTCCGTGTAATAGAGCGATCCTCAACAGCCTTCCGTCCTCCCTTCCGTGTAACAGAGCGACCCTCAACAGCCTTCCGTCCTCCCTTCCGTGTAATAGAGCGATCCTCAACAGCCTTCTGTCCTCCCTTCCGTGTAACAGAGCGATCCTCAGCAGCCCTCCGCCCTCCCTTCCGTGTAACAGAGCGATCCTCAACAGCCTTCCGTCCTCCCTTCCGTGTAATAGAGCGATCCTCAGCAGCCTTCCGTCCTCCCTTCTGTGTAACAGAACGATCCTCAGCAGCCTTCCGTCCTCCCTTCCATGTAACAGGGCGAACCTCAACAGCCTTCCGTCCTCCCTTCCGTGTAATAGAGCGATCCTCAACAGCCTTCCGTCCTCCCTTCCGTGTAATAGAGCGATCCTCAACAGCCTTCCGTCCTCCCTTCCGTGTAACAGGGCGAACCTCAGCAGCCTTCCGTCCTCCCTTCCATGTAATAGAGCGATCCTCAACAGCCTTCCGTCCTACCTTCCGTGTAACAGAGCGATCCTCAACAGCCCTCCGTCCTCCCTTCCGTGTAACAGGGCGATCCTCAGCAACCTTCCGTCCTCCCTTCCGTGTAACAGAGCGATCCTCAACAGCCCTCCGACCTCCCTTCCGTGTAACAGGGCGATCCTCAGCAACCTTCCGTCCTCCCTTCCCTGTAACAGAGCGATCCTCAACAGCCCTCTGACCTCCCTTCCGTGTAACAGGGCGATCCTCAGCAACCTTCCGTCCTCCCTTCCGTGTAACAGAGCGATCCTCAACAGCCCTCCGTCCTCCCTTCCGTGTCATAGAGCGAACCTCAACAGCCCTCCGACCTCCCTTCCGTGTAATAGAGCGATCCTCAACAGCCTTCCGTCCTCCCTTCTGTGTAATACAGCGATCCTCAACAGCCTTCCGTCCTCCCTTCCGTGTAACAGAACGATCCTCAACAGCCTTCTGTCCTCCCTTCCGTGTAACAGGGCGATCCTCAGCAGCCTTCCGTCCTCCCTTCCGTGTAATAGAGCGATCCTCAACAGCCTTCCGACCTCCCTTCCGTGTAACAGAGCGATCCTCAACAGCCTTCCGTCCTCCCTTCTGTGTAACAGAGCGAACCTCAGCAGCCTTCCGTCCTCCCTTCCGTGTAACAGAGCGATCCTCAACAGCCTTCCGTCCTCCCTTCCGTGTAACAGGGCGAACCTCAGCAGCCTTCCGTCCTCCCTTCCGTGTAACAGACAGAAACTCAACAGCCCTCCGTCCTCCCTTCCGTGTAATAGAGCGATCCTCAGCAACCTTCCGTCCTCCCTTCCCTGTAACAGGGCGATCCTCAGCAGCCTTCCGTCCTCCCTTCCGTGTAATAGAACGATCCTCAGCAGCCTTCCGTCCTCCGTTCCGTGTAACAGGGCGATCCTCAACAGCCTTCCCCCTTCCGTGTAATACAGCGATCCTCAACAGCCTTCCGTCCTCCCTTCCGTGTAACAGAGCGATCCTCAACAGCCTTCCGTCCTCCCTTCCGTGTAATACAGCGATCCTCAACAGCCTTCCGTCCTACCTTCCGTGTAACAGAGCTATCCTCAACAGCCTTTCGTCCTCCCTTCCGTGTAACAGGGCGAACCTCAGCAGCCTTCCGTCCTCCCTTCCGTGTAACAGACAGAAACTCAACAGCCCTCCGTCCTCCCTTCCGTGTCATAGAGCGAACCTCAACAGCCCTCCGACGTCCCTTCCGTGTAATAGAGCGATCCTCAACAGCCTTCCGTCCTCCCTTCCGTGTAATAGAGCGATCCTCAACAGCCTTCTGTCCTCCCTTCCGTGTAACAGAGAGATCCTCAGCAGCCCTCCGTCCTCCCTTCCGTGTAACAGAGCGATCCTCAACAGCCTTCCGTCCTCCCTTCCGTGTAATAGAGCGATCCTCAACAGCCTTCCGTCCTCCCTTCCGTGTAACAGAACGATCCTCAGCAGCCTTCCGTCCTCCCTTCCGTGTAATAGAGCGATCCTCAACAGCCTTCCGTCCTCCCTTCCGTGTAACAGGGCGAACCTCAGCAGCCTTCCGTCCTCCCTTCCATGTAATAGAGCGATCCTCAACAGCCTTCCGTCCTACCTTCCGTGTAACAGAGCGATCCTCAACAGCCCTCCGTCCTCCCTTCCGTGTAACAGGGCGATCCTCAGCAACCTTCCGTCCTCCCTTCCGTGTAACAGAGCGATCCTCAACAGCCCTCCGACCTCCCTTCCGTGTAACAGGGCGATCCTCAGCAACCTTCCGTCCTCCCTTCCGTGTAACAGAGCGATCCTCAACAGCCCTCCGTCCTCCCTTCCGTGTCATAGAGCGAACCTCAACAGCCCTCCGACCTCCCTTCCGTGTAATAGAGCGATCCTCAACAGCCTTCCGTCCTCCCTTCCGTGTAACAGAGCGATGCTCAACAGCCTTCCGTCCTCCCATCCGTGTAATAGAGCGATCCTCAACAGCCTTCCGTCCTCCCTTCCGTGTAATAGAGCGATCCTCAACAGCCTTCCGTCCTCCCTTCCGTGTAACAGAGCGATCCTCAACAGCCTTCCGTCCTCCCATCCGTGTAATAGAGCGATCCTCAACAGCCTTCCGTCCTCCCTTCCGTGTAACAGAGCGATCCTCAACAGCCTTCCGTCCTCCCTTCCGTGTAATACAGCGATCCTCAACAGCCTTCCGTCCTCCCTTCCGTGTAACAGGGCGATCCTCAGCAACCTTCCGTCCTCCCTTCCGTGTAACAGAGCGATCCTCAACAGCCCTCCGACCTCCCTTCCGTGTAACAGGGCGATCCTCAGCAACCTTCCGTCCTCCCTTCCGTGTAACAGAGCGATCCTCAACAGCCCTCCGTCCTCCCTTCCGTGTCATAGAGCGAACCTCAACAGCCCTCCGACCTCCCTTCCGTGTAATAGAGCGATCCTCAACAGCCTTCCGTCCTCCCTTCCGTGTAACAGAGCGATCCTCAACAGCCTTCCGTCCTCCCATCCGTGTAATAGAGCGATCCTCAACAGCCTTCCGTCCTCCCTTCCGTGTAATACAGCGATCCTCAACAGCCTTCCGTCCTCCCTTCCGTGTAACAGAGCGATCCTCAACAGCCTTCCGTCCTCCCTTCCGTGTAATACAGCGATCCTCAACAGCCTTCCGTCCTCCCTTCCGTGTAATACAGCGATCCTCAACAGCCTTCCGTCCTCCCTTCCGTGTAACAGAGCGATCCTCAGCAGCCTTCCGTCCTCCCTTCCGTGTAACAGGGCGATCCCCAACAGCCTTCCGTCCTCCCTTCCATGTAACAGAGCGATCCTCAACAGCCTACCGTCCTCCCTTCCGTGTAACAGAGCGATCCTCAACAGCCTTCCGTCCTCCCTTCCATGTAACAGAGCGATCCTCAACAGCCTTCCGTCCTCCCTTCTGTGTAACAGAGCGATCCTCAACAGCCTTCCGTCCTCCCTTCCGTGTAACAGGGCGATCCTCAGCAGCCTTCCGTCCTCCCTTCCGTGTAACAGAGCGAAACTCAGCAGCCTTCCGTCCTCCCTTCCGTGTAACAGGGCGATCCTCAGCAGCCTTCCGTCCTCCCTTCCGTGTAATAGAGCGATCCTCAACAGCCTTCCGTCCTCCCTTCCGTGTAACAGAGCGATCCTCAACAGCCTTCCGTCCTCCCTTCCGTGTAACAGGGCGAACCTCAGCAGCCTTCCGTCCTCCCTTCCGTGTAACAGACAGAAACTCAACAGCCCTCCGTCCTCCCTTCCGTGTAATAGAGCGATCCTCAGCAACCTTCCGTCCTCCCTTCCGTGTAACAGGGCGATCCTCAGCAGCCTTCCGTCCTCCCTTCCGTGTAATAGAACGATCCTCAGCAGCCTTCCGTCCTCCGTTCCGTGTAACAGGGCGATCCTCAACAGCCTTCCCCCTTCCGTGTAACAGGGCGATCCTCAGCAGCCTTCCGTCCTCCCTTCCGTGTAACAGGGCGATCCTCAACAGCCTTCCGTCCTCCCTTCCGTGTAACAGAGCGATCCTCAGCAGCCTTCCGTCCTCCCTTCCGTGTAACAGAGCGATCCTCAACAGCCTTCCGTCCTCCCATCTGTGTAACAGAACGATCCTCAGCAGCCTTCCGTCCTCCCTTCCATGTAACAGAGCGATCCTCAACAGCCTTCCGTCCTCCCTTCCGTGTAATACAGCGATCCTCAACAGCTTTCCGTCCTCCCTTCCGTGTAACAGAGCGATCCTCAACAGACTTCCGTCCTCCCTTCCGTGTAACAGGGCGAACCTCAACAGCCTTCCGTCCTCCCTTCCGTGTAATACAGCGATCCTCAACAGCCTTCCGTCTTCCCTTCCGTGTAACAGAGCGATCCTCAACAGCCTTCCGTCCTCCCTTCCGTGTAACAGGGCGAACCTCAGCAGCCTTCCGTCCTCCCTTCCATGTAATAGAGCGATCCTCAACAGCCTTCCGTCCTCCCTTCTGTGTAACAGGGCGATCCTCAACAGCCTTCCGTCCTCCCTTCCGTGTAACAGGGCCAACCTCAACAGCCTTCCGTCCTCCCTTCCGTGTAACAGAGCGATCCTCAGCAGCCTTCCGTCCTCCCTTCCGTGTAACAGGGCGAACCTCAGCAGCCTTCCGTCCTCCCTTCCATGTAATAGAGCGATCCTCAACAGCCTTCCGTCCTACCTTCCGTGTAACAGAGCGATCCTCAACAGCCCTCCGTCCTCCCTTCCGTGTAACAGGGCGATCCTCAGCAACCTTCCGTCCTCCCTTCCGTGTAACAGAGCGATCCTCAACAGCCCTCCGACCTCCCTTCCGTGTAACAGGGCGATCCTCAGCAAACTTCCGTCCTCCGTTCCCTGTAACAGAGCGATCCTCAACAGCCTTCCGTCCTCCCTTCCGTGTAATAGAGCGATCCTCAACAGCCTTCTGTCCTCCCTTCCGTGTAACAGAGCGATCCTCAGCAGCCCTCCGTCCTCCCTTCCGTGTAACAGAGCGAACCTCAGCAGCCTTCCGTCCTCCCTTCCGTGTAACAGGGCGATCCTCAACAGCCTTCCGTCCTCCCTTCCGTGTAATAGAGCGATCCTCAACAGCCTTCCGTCCTCCCTTCCGTGTAACAGGGCGATCCTCAACAGCCTTCCCTCCTCCCTTCCGTGTAACAGAGCGATCCTCAGCAGCCTTCCGTCCTCCCTTCTGTGTAACAGAACGATCCTCAGCAGCCTTCCGTCCTCCCTTCCATGTAACAGGGCGAACCTCAACAGCCTTCCGTCCTCCCTTCCGTGTAATAGAGCGATCCTCAACAGCCTTCCGTCCTCCCTTCCGTGTAATAGAGCGATCCTCAACAGCCTTCCGTCCTCCCTTCCGTGTAACAGGGCGAACCTCAGCAGCCTTCCGTCCTCCCTTCCATGTAATAGAGCGATCCTCAACAGCCTTCCGTCCTCCCTTCCGTGTAACAGGGCGATCCTCAGCAACCTTCCGTCCTCCCTTCCGTGTAACAGAGCGAACCTCAGCAGCCTTCCGTCCTCCCTTCCGTGTAACAGGGCGATCCTCAACAGCCTTCCCTCCTCCCTTCCGTGTAACAGAGCGATCCTCAACAGCCTTCCGTCCTCCCTTCCGTGTCATAGAGCGATCCTCAACAGCCCTCCGACCTCCCTTCCGTGTAAGAGAGCGAACCTCAACAGCCTTCCGTCCTCCCTTCCGTGTAACAGAGCGATCCTCAACAACCTTCCGTCCTCCCTTCCGTGTAACAGAGCGAACCTCAGCAGCCTTCCGTCCTCCCTTCCGTGTAACAGAGCGATCCTCAACAGCCCTCCGATCTCCCTTCCGTGTAACAGAGCGAACCTCAACAGCCTTCCGTCCTCCCTTCCGTGTAACAGAGCGAACCTCAGCAGCCTTCCGTCCTCCCTTCCATGTAATAGAGCGATCCTCAACAGCCTTCCGTCCTACCTTCCGTGTAACAGAGCGATCCTCAACAGCCCTCCGTCCTCCCTTCCGTGTAACAGGGCGATCCTCAGCAACCTTCCGTCCTCCCTTCCGTGTAACAGAGCGATCCTCAACAGCCCTCCGACCTCCCTTCCGTGTAAAGGGCGATCCTCAGCAACCTTCCGTCCTCCCTTCCGTGTAACAGAGCGATCCTCAACAGCCCTCCGTCCTCCCTTCCGTGTCATAGAGCGAACCTCAACAGCCCTCCGACCTCCCTTCCGTGTAATAGAGCGATCCTCAACAGCCTTCCGTCCTCCCTTCCGTGTAACAGAGCGATCCTCAACAGCCCTCCGTCCTCCCTTCCGTGTCATAGAGCGAACCTCAACAGCCCTCCGACCTCCCTTCCGTGTAATAGAGCGATCCTCAACAGCCTTCCGTCCTACCTTCCGTGTAACAGAGCGATCCTCAACAGCCTTCCGTCCTCCCTTCCGTGTAACAGGGCGATCCTCAACAGCCTTCCCTCCTCCCTTCCGTGTAACAGAGCGATCCTCAGCAGCCTTCCGTCCTCCCTTCTGTGTAACAGAACGATCCTCAGCAGCCTTCCGTCCTCCCTTCCATGTAACAGGGCGAACCTCAACAGCCTTCCGTCCTCCCTTCCGTGTAATAGAGCGATCCTCAACAGCCTTCCGTCCTCCCTTCCGTGTAATAGAGCGATCGTCAACAGCCTTCCGTCCTCCCTTCCGTGTAATAGAGCGATCCTCAACAGCCTTCCGTCCTCCCTTCCGTGTAACAGGGCGAACCTCAGCAGCCTTCCGTCCTCCCTTCCATGTAATAGAGCGATCCTCAACAGCCCTCCGACCTCCCTTCCGTGTAATAGAGCGATCCTCAACAGCCTTCCGTCCTCCCTTCCGTGTAACAGAGCGATCCTCAACAGCCCTCCGTCCTCCCTTCCGTGTCATAGAGCGAACCTCAACAGCCCTCCGACCTCCCTTCCGTGTAATAGAGCGATCCTCAACAGCCTTCCGTCCTACCTTCCGTGTAACAGAGCGATCCTCAACAGCCTTCCGTCCTCCCTTCCGTGTAACAGGGCGATCCTCAACAGCCTTCCCTCCTCCCTTCCGTGTAACAGAGCGATCCTCAGCAGCCTTCCGTCCTCCCTTCTGTGTAACAGAACGATCCTCAGCAGCCTTCCGTCCTCCCTTCCATGTAACAGGGCGAACCTCAACAGCCTTCCGTCCTCCCTTCCGTGTAATAGAGCGATCCTCAACAGCCTTCCGTCCTCCCTTCCGTGTAATAGAGCGATCCTCAACAGCCTTCCGTCCTCCCTTCCGTGTAACAGGGCGAACCTCAGCAGCCTTCCGTCCTCCCTTCCATGTAATAGAGCGATCCTCAACAGCCTTCCGTCCTCCCTTCCGTGTAACAGGGCGATCCTCAGCAACCTTCCGTCCTCCCTTCCGTGTAACAGAGCGAACCTCAGCAGCCTTCCGTCCTCCCTTCCGTGTAACAGGGCGATCCTCAGCAACCTTCCGTCCTCCCTTCCCTGTAACAGAGCGATCCTCAACAGCCCTCCGACCTCCCTTCCGTGTAAGAGAGCGAACCTCAACAGCCTTCCGTCCTCCCTTCCGTGTAACAGAGCGATCCTCAACAACCTTCCGTCCTCCCTTCCGTGTAACAGAGCGAACCTCAGCAGCCTTCCGTCCTCCCTTCCGTGTAACAGAGCGAACCTCAGCAGCCTTCCGTCCTCCCTTCCGTGTAACAGAGCGATCCTCAGCAGCCTTCCGTCCTCCCTTCCGTGTAACAGAGGGATCCTCAACAGCCCTCCGTCCTCCCTTCCGTGTAACAGAGGGATCCTCAACAGCCCTCCGTCCTCCGTTCCGTGTAACAGAGCGATCCTCAGCAGCCTTCCGTCCTCCCTTCCGTGTAACAGAGGGATCCTCAACAGCCTTCCGTCCTCCCTTCCGTGTAACAGAGCGATCCTCAGCAGCCTTCCGTCCTCCCTTCCGTGTAACAGAGGGATCCTCAACAGCCCTCCGTCCTCCGTTCCGTGTAACAGAACGATCCTCAACAGCCCTCCGATCTCCCTTCCGTGTAACAGAGCGAACCTCAACAGCCTTCCGTCCTCCCTTCCGTGTAACAGAGCGAACCTCAGCAGCCTTCCGTCCTCCCTTCCATGTAATAGAGCGATCCTCAACAGCCTTCCGTCCTACCTTCCGTGTAACAGAGCGATCCTCAACAGCCCTCCGTCCTCCCTTCCGTGTAACAGGGCGATCCTCAGCAACCTTCCGTCCTCCCTTCCGTGTAACAGAGCGATCCTCAACAGCCCTCCGACCTCCCTTCCGTGTAAAGGGCGATCCTCAGCAACCTTCCGTCCTCCCTTCCGTGTAACAGAGCGATCCTCAACAGCCCTCCGTCCTCCCTTCCGTGTCATAGAGCGAACCTCAATAGCCCTCCGACCTCCCTTCCGTGTAATAGAGCGATCCTCAACAGCCTTCCGTCCTCCCTTCCGTGTAACAGAGCGATCCTCAACAGCCCTCCGTCCTCCCTTCCGTGTCATAGAGCGAACCTCAACAGCCCTCCGACCTCCCTTCCGTGTAATAGAGCGATCCTCAACAGCCTTCCGTCCTACCTTCCGTGTAACAGAGCGATCCTCAACAGCCTTCCGTCCTCCCTTCCGTGTAACAGGGCGATCCTCAACAGCCTTCCCTCCTCCCTTCCGTGTAACAGAGCGATCCTCAGCAGCCTTCCGTCCTCCCTTCTGTGTAACAGAACGATCCTCAGCAGCCTTCCGTCCTCCCTTCCATGTAACAGGGCGAACCTCAACAGCCTTCCGTCCTCCCTTCCGTGTAATAGAGCGATCCTCAACAGCCTTCCGTCCTCCCTTCCGTGTAACAGGGCGAACCTCAGCAGCCTTCCGTCCTCCCTTCCATGTAATAGAGCGATCCTCAACAGCCCTCCGACCTCCCTTCCGTGTAATAGAGCGATCCTCAACAGCCTTCCGTCCTCCCTTCCGTGTAACAGAGCGATCCTCAACAGCCCTCCGTCCTCCCTTCCGTGTCATAGAGCGAACCTCAACAGCCCTCCGACCTCCCTTCCATGTAATAGAGCGATCCTCAACAGCCTTCCGTCCTACCTTCCGTGTAACAGAGCGATCCTCAACAGCCTTCCGTCCTCCCTTCCGTGTAACAGGGCGATCCTCAACAGCCTTCCCTCCTCCCTTCCGTGTAACAGAGCGATCCTCAGCAGCCTTCCGTCCTCCCTTCTGTGTAACAGAACGATCCTCAGCAGCCTTCCGTCCTCCCTTCCATGTAACAGGGCGAACCTCAACAGCCTTCCGTCCTCCCTTCCGTGTAATAGAGCGATCCTCAACAGCCTTCCGTCCTCCCTTCCGTGTAATAGAGCGATCCTCAACAGCCTTCCGTCCTCCCTTCCGTGTAACAGGGCGAACCTCAGCAGCCTTCCGTCCTCCCTTCCATGTAATAGAGCGATCCTCAACAGCCTTCCGTCCTCCCTTCCGTGTAACAGGGCGATCCTCAGCAACCTTCCGTCCTCCCTTCCGTGTAACAGAGCGAACCTCAGCAGCCTTCCGTCCTCCCTTCCGTGTAACAGGGCGATCCTCAGCAACCTTCCGTCCTCCCTTCCCTGTAACAGAGCGATCCTCAACAGCCCTCCGACCTCCCTTCCGTGTAACAGAGCGAACCTCAACAGCCTTCCGTCCTCCCTTCCGTGTAACAGAGCGATCCTCAACAACCTTCCGTCCTCCCTTCCGTGTAACAGAGCGAACCTCAGCAGCCTTCCGTCCTCCCTTCCGTGTAACAGAGCGATCCTCAACAGCCCTCCGATCTCCCTTCCGTGTAACAGAGCGAACCTCAACAGCCTTCCGTCCTCCCTTCCGTGTAACAGAGCGAATCTCAGCAGCCTTCCGTCCTCCCTTCCATGTAATAGAGCGATCCTCAACAGCCTTCCGTCCTACCTTCCGTGTAACAGAGCGATCCTCAACAGCCCTCCGTCCTCCCTTCCGTGTAACAGGGCGATCCTCAGCAACCTTCCGTCCTCCCTTCCGTGTAACAGAGCGATCCTCAACAGCCCTCCGACCTCCCTTCCGTGTAAAGGGCGATCCTCAGCAACCTTCCGTCCTCCCTTCCGTGTAACAGAGCGATCCTCAACAGCCCTCCGTCCTCCCTTCCGTGTCATAGAGCGAACCTCAACAGCCCTCCGACCTCCCTTCCGTGTAATAGAGCGATCCTCAACAGCCTTCCGTCCTCCCTTCCGTGTAACAGAGCGATCCTCAACAGCCCTCCCTCCTCCCTTCCGTGTCATAGAGCGAACCTCAACAGCCCTCCGACCTCCCTTCCGTGTAATAGAGCGATCCTCAACAGCCTTCCGTCCTCCCTTCCGTGTAACAGAGCGATCCTCAACAGCCTTCCGTCCTCCCTTCCGTGTAATAGAGCGATCCTCAACAGCCTTCCGTCCTCCCTTCCGTGTAACAGAACGATCCTCAGCAGCCTTCCGTCCTCCGTTCCATGTAACAGGGCGATCCTCAACAGCCTTCCCCCTTCCGTGTAATAGAGCGACCCTCAACAGCCTTCCGTCCTCCCTTCCGTGTAACAGAACGATCCTCAACAGCCTTCCGTCCTCCCTTCCGTACAATACAGCGATCCTCAACAGCCTTCCGTCCTCCCTTCCGTACAATACAGCGATCCTCAACAGCCTTCCGTCCTCCCTTCCGTGTAACAGAGCGATCCTCAACAGCCTCCCGTCCTCCCTTCCGTGTAATACAGCGATCCTCAACAGCCTTCCGTCCTCCCTTCCGTGTAACAGGGCGAACCTCAGCAGCCTTCCGTCCTCCCTTCCATGTAATAGAGCGATCCTCAACAGCCTTCCGTCCTCCCTTCCGTGTAACAGGGCGATCCTCAACAGCCTTCCGTCCTCCCTTCCGTGTAACAGGGCGAACCTCAACAGCCTTCCGTCCTCCCTTCCGTGTAACAGAGCGATCCTCAGCAGCCTTCCGTCCTCCCTTCCGTGTAACAGAGGGATCCTCAACAGCCTTCCGTCCTCCCTTCCGTGTAACAGAGCGATCCTCAACAGCCTTCCGACCTCCCTTCCATGTAATAGAGCGATCCTCAACAGCCTTCCGTCCTCCCTTCCATGTAACAGGGCGATCCTCAACAGCCTTCCGTCCTCCCTTCCGTGTAACAGGGCGAACCTGAACAGCCTTCCGTCCTCCCTTCCGTGTAACAGAGCGATCCTCAGCAGCCTTCCGTCCTCCCTTCCGTGTAACAGAGGGATCCTCAACAGCCTTCCGTCCTCCCATCCGTGTAACAGAGCGATCCTCAACAGCCTTCTGTCCTCCCTTCCGTGTAACAGAGCGAACCTCAGCAGCCTTCCGTCCTCCCTTCCGTGTAACAGAACGATTCTCAACAGCCTTCCGTCCTCCCTTCCGTGTAACAGAACGATCCTCAACAGCCTTCCGTCCTCCCTTCCGTGTAACAGAACGATTCTCAACAGCCTTCCGTCCTCCCTTCCGTGTAACAGGGCGAACCTCAGCAGCCTTCCGTCCTCCCTTCCATGTAATAGAGCGATCCTCAACAGCCTTCCGTCCTACCTTCCGTGTAACAGAGCGATCCTCAACAGCCTTCCGTCCTCCCTTCCGTGTAATAGAGCGATCCTCAACAGCCTTCCGTCCTCCCTTCCGTGTAACAGGGCGATCCTCAACAGCCTTCCGTCCTCCCTTCCGTGTAACAGAGCGATCCTCAACAGCCTTCCGTCCTCCCTTCCGTGTAATAGAGCGATCCTCAACAGCCCTCCGTCCTCCCTTCTGTGTAACAGAGCGATCCTCAACAGCCTTCCGTCCTCCCTTCCGTGTAACAGGGCGATCCTCAACAGCCTTCCGTCCTCCCTTCCGTGTAACAGAGCGATCCTCAACAGCCTTCCGTCCTCCCTTCCGTGTAACAGGGCGATCCTCAACAGCCCTCCGACCTCCCATCCGTGTAATAGAGCGATCCTCAACAGCCTTCCGTCCTCCCTTCCGTGTAACAGAGCGATCCTCAACAGCCTTCCGTCCTCCCTTCCGTGTAATAGAGCGATCCTCAACAGCCTTCCGTCCTCCCTTCCGTGTAACAGAACGATCCTCAGCAGCCTTCCGTCCTCCCTTCCATGTAACAGGGCGAACCTCAACAGCCTTCCGTCCTCCCTTCCGTGTAATAGAACGATCCTCAGCAGCCTTCCGTCCTCCGTTCCATGTAACAGGGCGATCCTCAACAGCCTTCCCCCTTCCGTGTAATAGAGCGACCCTCAACAGCCTTCCGTCCTCCCTTCCGTGTAACAGAACGATCCTCAACAGCCTTCCGTCCTCCCTTCCGTACAATACAGCGATCCTCAACAGCCTTCCGTCCTCCCTTCCGTACAATACAGCGATCCTCAACAGCCTTCCGTCCTCCCTTCCGTGTAACAGAGCGATCCTCAACAGCCTCCCGTCCTCCCTTCCGTGTAATACAGCGATCCTCAACAGCCTTCCGTCCTCCCTTCCGTGTAACAGGGCGAACCTCAGCAGCCTTCCGTCCTCCCTTCCATGTAATAGAGCGATCCTCAACAGCCTTCCGTCCTCCCTTCCGTGTAACAGGGCGATCCTCAACAGCCTTCCGTCCTCCCTTCCGTGTAACAGGGCGAACCTCAACAGCCTTCCGTCCTCCCTTCCGTGTAACAGAGCGATCCTCAGCAGCCTTCCGTCCTCCCTTCCGTGTAACAGAGGGACCCTCAACAGCCTTCCGTCCTCCCTTCCGTGTAACAGAGCGATCCTCAACAGCCTTCCGTCCTCCCTTCCGTGTAACAGGGCGAACCTCAGCAGCCTTCCGTCCTCCCTTCCATGTAATAGAGCGATCCTCAACAGCCTTCCGTCCTCCCTTCCGTGTAACAGGGCGATCCTCAACAGCCTTCCGTCCTCCCTTCCGTGTAACAGAGCGAACCTCAGCAGCCTTCCGTCCTCCCTTCCGTGTAACAGGGCGATCCTCAGCAACCTTCCGTCCTCCCTTCCCTGTAACAGAGCGATCCTCAACAGCCTTCCGTCCTCCCTTCCGTGTAACAGAGCGATCCTCAGCAGCCTTCCGTCCTCCCTTCCGTGTAACAGAGCGATCCTCAACAGCCTTCCGTCCTCCCTTCCGTGTAATAGAGCGATCCTCAACAGCCTTCCGTCCTCCCTTCCGTGTAACAGAGCGATCCTCAGCAGCCTTCCGTCCTCCCTTCCGTGTAACAGAGGGATCCTCAACAGCCTTCCGTCCTCCCATCCGTGTAACAGAGCGATCCTCAACAGCCTTCTGTCCTCCCTTCCGTGTAACAGAGCGAACCTCAGCAGCCTTCCGTCCTCCCTTCCGTGTAACAGAACGATTCTCAACAGCCTTCCGTCCTCCCTTCCGTGTAACAGAACGATCCTCAACAGCCTTCCGTCCTCCCTTCCGTGTAACAGGGCGAACCTCAGCAGCCTTCCGTCCTCCCTTCCATGTAATAGAGCGATCCTCAACAGCCTTCCGTCCTACCTTCCGTGTAACAGAGCGATCCTCAACAGCCTTCCGTCCTCCCTTCCGTGTAATAGAGCGATCCTCAACAGCCTTCCGTCCTCCCTTCCGTGTAACAGGGCGATCCTCAACAGCCTTCCGTCCTCCCTTCCGTGTAACAGAGCGATCCTCAACAGCCTTCCGTCCTCCCTTCCGTGTAATAGAGCGATCCTCAACAGCCTTCCGTCCTCCCTTCCGTGTAACAGAGCGATCCTCAACAGCCTTCCGTCCTCCCTTCCGTGTAACAGAGCGATCCTCAACAGCCCTCCGTCCTCCCTTCCGTGTCATAGAGCGAACCTCAACAGCCCTCCGACCTCCCTTCCGTGTAATAGAGCGATCCTCAACAGCCTTCCGTCCTACCTTCCGTGTAACAGAGCGATCCTCAACAGCCTTCCGTCCTCCCTTCCGTGTAACAGGGCGATCCTCAACAGCCTTCCCTCCTCCCTTCCGTGTAACAGAGCGATCCTCAGCAGCCTTCCGTCCTCCCTTCTGTGTAACAGAACGATCCTCAGCAGCCTTCCGTCCTCCCTTCCATGTAACAGGGCGAACCTCAACATCCTTCCGTCCTCCCTTCCGTGTAATAGAGCGATCCTCAACAGCCTTCCGTCCTCCCTTCCGTGTAATAGAGCGATCCTCAACAGCCTTCCGTCCTCCCTTCCGTGTAACAGGGCGAACCTCAGCAGCCTTCCGTCCTCCCTTCCGTGTAATAGAGCGATCCTCAACAGCCTTCCGTCCTCCCTTCCGTGTAACAGGGCGATCCTCAGCAACCTTCCGTCCTCCCTTCCGTGTAACAGAGCGAACCTCAGCAGCCTTCCGTCCTCCCTTCCGTGTAACAGGGCGATCCTCAGCAACCTTCCGTCCTCCCTTCCCTGTAACAGAGCGATCCTCAACAGCCCTCCGACCTCCCTTCCGTGTAACAGAGCGAACCTCAACAGCCTTCCGTCCTCCCTTCCGTGTAACAGAGCGATCCTCAACAACCTTCCGTCCTCCCTTCCGTGTAACAGAGCGAACCTCAGCAGCCTTCCGTCCTCCCTTCCGTGTAACAGAGCGATCCTCAACAGCCCTCCGATCTCCCTTCCGTGTAACAGAGCGAACCTCAACAGCCTTCCGTCCTCCCTTCCGTGTAACAGAGCGAATCTCAGCAGCCTTCCGTCCTCCCTTCCATGTAATAGAGCGATCCTCAACAGCCTTCCGTCCTACCTTCCGTGTAACAGAGCGATCCTCAACAGCCCTCCGTCCTCCCTTCCGTGTAACAGGGCGATCCTCAGCAACCTTCCGTCCTCCCTTCCGTGTAACAGAGCGATCCTCAACAGCCCTCCGACCTCCCTTCCGTGTAAAGGGCGATCCTCAGCAACCTTCCGTCCTCCCTTCCGTGTAACAGAGCGATCCTCAACAGCCCTCCGTCCTCCCTTCCGTGTCATAGAGCGAACCTCAACAGCCCTCCGACCTCCCTTCCGTGTAATAGAGCGATCCTCAACAGCCTTCCGTCCTCCCTTCCGTGTAACAGAGCGATCCTCAACAGCCCTCCCTCCTCCCTTCCGTGTCATAGAGCGAACCTCAACAGCCCTCCGACCTCCCTTCCGTGTAATAGAGCGATCCTCAACAGCCTTCCGTCCTCCCTTCCGTGTAACAGAGCGATCCTCAACAGCCTTCCGTCCTCCCTTCCGTGTAACAGGGCGATCCTCAACAGCCTTCCGTCCTCCCTTCCGTGTAATAGAGCGATCCTCAACAGCCCTCCGTCCTCCCTTCTGTGTAACAGAGCGATCCTCAACAGCCTTCCGTCCTCCCTTCCGTGTAACAGGGCGATCCTCAACAGCCTTCCGTCCTCCCTTCCGTGTAACAGAGCGATCCTCAACAGCCTTCCGTCCTCCCTTCCGTGTAACAGGGCGATCCTCAACAGCCCTCCGACCTCCCATCCGTGTAATAGAGCGATCCTCAACAGCCTTCCGTCCTCCCTTCCGTGTAACAGAGCGATCCTCAACAGCCTTCCGTCCTCCCTTCCGTGTAATAGAGCGATCCTCAACAGCCTTCCGTCCTCCCTTCCGTGTAACAGAACGATCCTCAGCAGCCTTCCGTCCTCCCTTCCATGTAACAGGGCGAACCTCAACAGCCTTCCGTCCTCCCTTCCGTGTAATAGAACGATCCTCAGCAGCCTTCCGTCCTCCGTTCCATGTAACAGGGCGATCCTCAACAGCCTTCCCCCTTCCGTGTAATAGAGCGACCCTCAACAGCCTTCCGTCCTCCCTTCCGTGTAACAGAACGATCCTCAACAGCCTTCCGTCCTCCCTTCCGTACAATACAGCGATCCTCAACAGCCTTCCGTCCTCCCTTCCGTACAATACAGCGATCCTCAACAGCCTTCCGTCCTCCCTTCCGTGTAACAGAGCGATCCTCAACAGCCTCCCGTCCTCCCTTCCGTGAAATACAGCGATCCTCAACAGCCTTCCGTCCTCCCTTCCGTGTAACAGGGCGAACCTCAGCAGCCTTCCGTCCTCCCTTCCATGTAATAGAGCGATCCTCAACAGCCTTCCGTCCTCCCTTCCGTGTAACAGGGCGATCCTCAACAGCCTTCCGTCCTCCCTTCCGTGTAACAGGGCGAACCTCAACAGCCTTCCGTCCTCCCTTCCGTGTAACAGAGCGATCCTCAGCAGCCTTCCGTCCTCCCTTCCGTGTAACAGAGGGATCCTCAACAGCCTTCCGTCCTCCCTTCCGTGTAACAGAGCGATCCTCAACAGCCTTCCGTCCTCCCTTCCGTGTAACAGGGCGATCCTCAACAGCCTTCCGTCCTCCCTTCCGTGTAACAGGGCGATCCTCAGCAGCCTTCCGTCCTCCCTTCCGTGTAACAGAGGGATCCTCAACAGCCTTCCGTCCTCCCATCCGTGTAACAGAGCGATCCTCAACAGCCTTCTGTCCTCCCTTCCGTGTAACAGAGCGAACCTCAGCAGCCTTCCGTCCTCCCTTCCGTGTAACAGAACGATTCTCAACAGCCTTCCGTCCTCCCTTCCGTGTAACAGAACGATCCTCAACAGCCTTCCGTCCTCCCTTCCGTGTAACAGGGCGAACCTCAGCAGCCTTCCGTCCTCCCTTCCATGTAATAGAGCGATCCTCAACAGCCTTCCGTCCTACCTTCCGTGTAACAGAGCGATCCTCAACAGCCTTCCGTCCTCCCTTCCGTGTAATAGAGCGATCCTCAACAGCCTTCCGTCCTCCCTTCCGTGTAACAGGGCGATCCTCAACAGCCTTCCGTCCTCCCTTCCGTGTAACAGAGCGATCCTCAACAGCCTTCCGTCGTCCCTTCCGTGTAATAGAGCGATCGTCAACAGCCTTCCGTCCTCCCTTCCGTGTAACAGAGCGATCGTCAACAGCCTTCCGTCCTCCCTTCCGTGTAATAGAGCGATCCTCAACAGCCTTCCGTCCTCCCTTCCGTGTAACAGGGCGAACCTCAGCAGCCTTCCGTCTCCCTTCCGTGTAACAGGGCGAACCTCAGCAGCCTTCCGTCCTCCCTTCCGTGTAACAGGGCGATCCTCAGCAGCCCTCCGTCCTCCCTTCCGTGTAACAGAGCGATCCTCAACAGCCTTCCGTCCTCCCTTCCGTGTAACAGGGCGAACCTCAGCAGCCTTCCGTCCTCCCTTCCGTGTAATAGAGCGATCCTCAACATCCTTCCGTCCTCCCTTCTGTGTAATAGAGCGAACCTCAGCAGCCTTCCGTCCTCCCTTCCGTGTAATAGAGCGATCCTCAACAGCCCTCCGTCCTCCCTTCCGTGTAACAGGGCGATCCTCAACAGCCTTCCGTCCTCCCTTCCGTGTAACAGAGCGATCCTCAACAGCCTTCCGTCCTCCCTTCCGTGTAACAGGGCGATCCTCAACAGCCTTCCGTCCTCCCTTCCGTGTAACAGGGCGATCCTCAACAGCCTTCCGTCCTCCCTTCCGTGTAACAGGGCGATCCTCAACAGCCTTCCGTCCTCCCTTCCGTGTAACAGAGCGATCCTCAGCAGCCTTCCGTCCTCCCTTCCGTGTAACAGAGGGATCCTTAACAGCCTTCCGTCCTCCCTTCCGTGTAATAGAGCGATCCTCAACATCCTTCCGTCCTCCCTTCCATGTAACAGAGGGATCCTCAACAGCCTTCCGTCCTCCCATCCGTGTAACAGAGCGATCCTCAACAGCCTTCTGTCCTCCCTTCCGTGTAACAGAGCGAACCTCAGCAGCCTTCCGTCCTCCCTTCCGTGTAACAGAACGATTCTCAACAGCCTTCCGTCCTCCCTTCCGTGTAACAGAACGATCCTCAACAGCCTTCCGTCCTCCCTTCCGTGTAACAGGGCGAACCTCAGCAGCCTTCCGTCCTCCCTTCCATGTAATAGAGCGATCCTCAACAGCCTTCCGTCCTACCTTCCGTGTAACAGAGCGATCCTCAACAGCCTTCCGTCCTCCCTTCCGTGTAATAGAGCGATCCTCAACAGCCTTCCGTCCTCCCTTCCGTGTAACAGGGCGATCCTCAACAGCCTTCCGTCCTCCCTTCCGTGTAACAGAGCGATCCTCAACAGCCTTCCGTCCTCCCTTCCGTGTAATAGAGCGATCCTCAACAGCCTTCCGTCCTCCCTTCCGTGTAACAGAGCGATCCTCAACAGCCTTCCGTCGTCCCTTCCGTGTAATAGAGCGATCGTCAACAGCCTTCCGTCCTCCCTTCCGTGTAATAGAGCGATCCTCAACAGCCTTCCGTCCTCCCTTCCGTGTAACAGGGCGAACCTCAGCAGCCTTCCGTCCTCCCTTCCGTGTAACAGGGCGATCCTCAGCAGCCCTCCGTCCTCCCTTCCGTGTAACAGGGCGATCCTCAGCAGCCCTCCGTCCTCCCTTCCGTGTAACAGAGCGATCCTCAACAGCCTTCCGTCCTCCCTTCCGTGTAACAGGGCGAACCTCAGCAGCCTTCCGTCCTCCCTTCCGTGTAATAGAGCGATCCTCAACATCCTTCCGTCCTCCCTTCTGTGTAATAGAGCGAACCTCAGCAGCCTTCCGTCCTCCCTTCCGTGTAATATAGCGATCCTCAACAGCCCTCCGTCCTCCCTTCCGTGTAACAGGGCGATCCTCAACAGCCTTCCGTCCTCCCTTCCGTGTAACAGAGCGATCCTCAACAGCCTTCCGTCCTCCCTTCCGTGTAACAGGGCGATCCTCAACAGCCTTCCGTCCTCCCTTCCGTGTAACAGGGCGATCCTCAACAGCCTTCCGTCCTCCCTTCCGTGTAACAGGGCGATCCTCAACAGCCTTCCGTCCTCCCTTCCGTGTAACAGAGCGATCCTCAGCAGCCTTCCGTCCTCCCTTCCGTGTAACAGAGGGATCCTTAACAGCCTTCCGTCCTCCCTTCCGTGTAATAGAGCGATCCTCAGCAGCCTTCCGTCCTCCCTTCCGTGTAATAGAGCGATCCTCAACAGCCTTCCGTCCTCCCTTCTGTGTAATAGAGCGATCCTCAACAGCCTTCCGTCCTCCCTTCCGTGTAACAGGGCGATCCTCAACAGCCTTCCGTCCTCCCTTCCGTGTAACAGGGCGAACCTCAGCAGCCTTCCGTCCTCCCTTCCGTGTAACAGAGGGATCCTTAACAGCCTTCCGTCCTCCCTTCCGTGTAACAGAACGATCCTCAGCAGCCTTCCGTCCTCCCTTCCATGTAATAGAGCGATCCTCAACAGCCCTCCGTCCTCCCTTCCATGTAATAGAGCGATCCTCAACAGCCCTCCGTCCTCCCTTCCATGTAATAGAGCGATCCTCAACAGCCCTCCGTCCTCCCTTCCGTGTAATAGAGCGATCCTCAACAGCCCTCCGTCCTCCCTTCCGTGTAACAGGGCGATCCTCAGCAGCCTTCCGTCGTCCCTTCCGTGTAACAGGGCGATCCTCAACAGCCTTCCGTCCTACCTTCCGTGTAACAGAGCGATCCTCAACAGCCCTCCGTCCTCCCTTCCGTGTAACAGGGCGATCCTCAGCAACCTTCCGTCCTCCCTTCCGTGTAACAGAGCGATCCTCAACAGCCCTCCGACCTCCCTTCCGTGTAACAGGGCGATCCTCAGCAACCTTCCGTCCTCCCTTCCGTGTAACAGAGCGATCCTCAACAGCCCTCCGACCTCCCTTCCGTGTAACAGGGCGATCCTCAGCAACCTTCCGTCCTCCCTTCCGTGTAACAGAGCGATCCTCAACAGCCCTCCGTCCTCCCTTCCGTGTCATAGAGCGAACCTCAACAGCCCTCCGACCTCCCTTCCGTGTAATAGAGCGATCCTCAACAGCCTTCCGTCCTCCCTTCCGTGTAACAGAGCGACCCTCAACAGCCTTCCGTCCTCCCTTCCGTGTAATAGAGCGATCCTCAACAGCCTTCTGTCCTCCCTTCCGTGTAACAGATCGATCCTCAGCAGCCCTCCGTCCTCCCTTCCGTGTAATAGAGCGATCCTCAACAGCCTTCTGTCCTCCCTTCCGTGTAACAGAGCGATCCTCAGCAGCCCTCCGTCCTCCCTTCCGTGTAATAGAGCGATCCTCAACAGCCTTCCGTCCTCCCTTCCGTGTAACAGAACGATCCTCAGCAGCCTTCCGTCCTCCCTTCCGTGTAACAGGGCGAACCTCAACAGCCTTCCGTCCTCCCGTCTGTGTAATACAGCGATCCTCAACAGCCTTCCGTCCTCCCTTCCGTGTAACAGAACGATCCTCAACAGCCTTCCGTCCTCCCTTCCGTGTAACAGGGCGATCCTCAGCAGCCTTCCGTCCTCCCTTCCGTGTAATAGAGCGATCCTCAACAGCCTTCCGTCCTCCCTTCCGTGTAACAGAGCGATCCTCAACAGCCTTCCGTCCTCCCTTCCATGTAATAGAGCGATCCTCAACAGCCCTCCGTCCTCCCTTCCATGTAATAGAACGATCCTCAACAGCCTTCCGTCCTCCGTTCCGTGTAACAGAGCGATCCTCAACAGCCTTCCATCCTCCCTTCCTGTACAATGCAGCACTGTCGAACTATTAATGGCTCCTGCTGTCTTGTGTTAAATACTGAGAATTGACTCCTGCTGCACACTGCCATATTTTGCTGAGGTTGCTAATGGGGCTGTCAAGTTCCTGCCCAGCACTGTGACCGCTAGCATGGAGCAAATTTCAAGACAAGTTTTTGTTTTATCTTGATCTCTCATGGAGTTCCTGGTGACCTCACATGGAACCCCGTGATTCTTCTGAACCCGGCTGAGAAATCCTACCGTGCACCCATCACTGTCTCCCCTTCTGTAAACCCCTCCATTCCTCCCCATCTCTGTGATTCCAACATCCCTCTCTGTGCCCGTGACTCCCTGAACCCCTTCCCGTCTCTGTGACCCCATCCATCCTTCCTTCTCTGACACCTCCAAGAAAACGCACTATGTTCCCTCGCACTCATCCATTCCACTGGAGGAGTGGCCTCCAGCTCTCCCCCTCACTATGCCCACAGGCTCTGATGCTTGGGGAGTTATTGTGGGGGCAGTCCCCCCATGTTGGGGGACAGCAGGTAAGATTTGGGGTGACTCCAGCCCTAACATCAGCATAGTAAGCACGCCGCACTGTACTGTACACTTTTTAGAAAGGCTTAACCATGTCTCTTTCCATCTATCCCCCTCCCTTCCAAACCCCTTACCTCCCCCAACTCACAGCCTCCAGCGCTTCCCAGGAACCACCCTCCGAACTGCAGACTAAATGGGAGGAGGTTGTGGAGAAGGTGTGGAGCCTCGCCAGTCAAGTCTACCATTCGACTGAGGCGATCCTGTCCGACACTCAGCTCGAGAGTCAGTTCCGGTGAGAGTGCAGCCTGGTGGGAGGGCTGGTGAGGAGGGAGTACGATGGGAGTGGCGGTGAGGACAGGACACTGGGTGAGGGATGGTGAGGAGGGAGTATGATGGGAGTGGCGGTGAGGACAGGACACTGGGTGAGGGATGGTGAGGAGGGAGTATGATGGGAGTGGCGGTGAGGATGGGGCACTGGGGGAGGGATGGTGAGGAGGGTCACTGTGGGAGGGATGGTGAGGAGGGTCACTGGGGGAGGGATGGTGAGGAGGGTCACTGGGGGAGGGATGGTGAGGTGGGTCACTGGGGGAGGGATGGTGAGGAGGGTCACTGGGGGAGGGATGGTGAGGAGGGTCACTGGGGGAGGGATGGTGAGGTGGGTCACTGGGGGAGGGATGGTGAGAAGGGGCGATGAGGGAACACTGAGGGGCGGCACGGTAAAGTGGGAGTGCTGTGCTTCTTTTCTCTTCATCTAACGTACTGCGTCTCCTTCACCCACCCCCTCGCCCTCCCTTCCTCTCTGCCCTTCATCCCCTTCCCCATCTCTCTCTACCCCAACCTGGCCCTCCCTCACCCTTTCCCCCACCTCTCTACGATCCTCATGCTCTCCTCTTCGCCACTGTAGGGAGCTGATCACGGAGACCCTCACCCAGCTGAACGCCAGCGTTGAGGACCTGCGCTCCCGCCTGGGGCCCAAATCGGAGGAGTTCCGCTTGGACATGGAGCGGCTGCAGGAACGCCTGGAGAGGGACCTGAGCGCACTGCAGAGCAAGGTCCAGGTGTACCAGCACGAGGGTCAGCTCCTGGCCGAGCAGGGTCTCAGTGACACCCGCCGCATGCTGGGCATCTACCTGCGCAAGTACCGCAAGCGGCTGACCCGCGAACAGGACGAGATCCACCGCAAGTTCCAGGAGTACCAGGAGCTCCTGGAGAGCCAGGGCCAGCGGGTGGCCGATGGGTTGCACCAGGCGCTGGAGCCCGTGGCCACAGAAACTGCCAACCTGCTGCAGGAGAAGCTGGAGTCCCTGCGGCAGGGCTTCCAGGAGAAGCTGGCAGAGGTACAACGGCAGGCGCAGAGCCTGCAGGAGCAGGCTGGCCAGGATGCTCAGAGCCTGCGCAGCACCCTGGAGGAAGGAATGGCCTCTCTCCGCAGCTGGTTCCAGACCGAGGCTGAAAACCTGACCAGCCGCTTCCAGGGTCTGTTTGATGGTCTAAGGGAGCAGCCAGCTGAGGAGGAGGTCAACTGAAGGCCAGACTGGGTCTGGTGCCCACCCTCATCGTTACCACCTTCCCCAGGTCTCTGCAACAGCCCTTCCTGAGCCTCCCATCCCCTCTGTCCCTCCCTATGTGGTCTCACTTCCCCCTCTGGGTTTTTTCCCCCTCCATCTCAGCCTCACCCTAATTTTCAACCCCCCCCACTTCTCCAGCCCCCTTCAACCTCTGCTGCAATGACAATGACTTCTGTCGATTCCTCCCCTCTCTGACCTGGATGCCTCGGATTGGATGGAGTGAACTCGGTCGGGGTGCTTGTTATCCCCACTAACTGCCTCACTGACTAACAAATAAATATTCATTCAACTCTGCTGTGTTTGCCTTTTGTATCAAAACTGGCTCGGTGTGGTGGGAGGGGAATGGTAGTAGGCAGGATGGGGGCGGAGGGTGCATAGGTGGGGAAGAGCCTGCTTGAGCCTAACCCGTGCATAAGACTCTGTGGAGTTGTCTCTGCTCCCTTCCCTCCCAATTACTTCCCGTCTAAGCAGCTGCCACTCTGGGAGGGGGCGGTGAAGTGGGAGCACTATGAAGAAGTGGTGAGGAGCAAGCTGGGGAGGTTTTGTGAAGACCAAGCACTGTGTGGGGGCTATGAGGAGGCAGAGTCAGCTTTAATATCACTGACATTTGTAGTGAAATTTGTTGTCTTTGTGGCAGCACTAAAATGCAATACTTACTAATAGTATGTGAATTATATGTTTATATTCAGAGTTAGTTTATTGTCATTTAGAAACCACAAATGCAATGCAGTTAAAATGAGACAACGTTCCTCCAGAATGATATCACAAAAGCATGACAAAATAGACTACACCAGAAAATCCACATAATGTTTGGCAATCCCAAATCCAGAATCCGGAGAGGCTGCTGTATATTAATATCACGCTACCGTCTAGCGCTTTCCCCGGAAAGGAACCCCAAATCCACCGGACAAACAAGACCAAAAACTAAAGCTACAAGACCTGCACAAAACCACATCGTTACAACTGTGCAAATAATAGCATAGTTGATAAAAAAAACAGACCATGGGCACAATAAAAATAGTCCAGAAATGTTAAAGGACTGTAAGTTCAAAATAAATTATATTTGTTAAATGAGTAATAAAAAATGTAATGAGGTATGTTCATGGATTCAGAAATCACATGGTGGGAGGAAGAAAGATTGTGCGCCTTCGGGCTTCTGCACCTCCTCTCTGATGGTAGCAATGAGAACAAGGCGTGACCTGGGTGATTGGAGGTCTTTAATGATGGACGCTGCCTTTTTGAGGCATCATTCCTTGAAGATGTCCTGGTGCTCATGATGGAGCTAAATTTACAACTTCCTGCAGTTTCTTTCAATCCCACGTAGTAGCACCACACCCCCTCCCTCACCTTACTGGGCGGTGATGCCATATACTTTCAAATGAGACCCAGTCTGTTGGAGACAAAGCTTCCATAGACACAATTGGAGAGGGTGGCTCTTTGCCTGGGGCTCAAACACCTCACCCAACATCACTCCAAACTCGGTTGAGGTGGATTTCTCCCAGTGGGATCTTATGTGTGTAAATTTTAAGGCACCATCTAGCGGAGTGGTGCCACAGCAACAACCTAGCATTCGTCAGTAAGATGAAAGAGCTGATTGTGGACTTGAAGAAAGGTAAGACGATCGAACACATACCAATCCTCGGAGAGGGATCAGAAGTGGAGAGAGTGAGCAGTTTCAGGTTCCTGTGTGTCCAGATCTCTGAGGATCTAACCTGGTCCCAACATATCAATGCAGTTTAATGAAGACAGTGTCAGTACATTAGGAATTTGAAGAGATTTGACACATCAACAAATACACTCAAAAACTTCTATAGATGTACTGTGGAGAGCACTCTTGACAGGCTGCATCACTGTCTGGTATGGAGGGGCTACTGTACATGACCGAAAGTAACTGCAGAAGGTTGTAAATCTAGTCAGCTCCATCTTGGGTACTAGCCTACAAAGTACCCAGGACATCTTCAAGGAGCGGTGTCTCAGAAAGGCAGCATCCATCCTCCAGCACCCAGGGCATGTCCTTTTCTCACTGTTACAATCAGGTAGGAGGTACAGAAGCCTGAAGGCACACACTCGGTGATTAAGGAACAGCTTCTTCCCCTCTTGTCATCCGATTCCTAAATGGACAGGACCTCATTTTTTAAAAATATGCAGTATTCCTGTTTTTGTATGTTTTTAAAAATCTATTCAATATATGTATATTGTAATTGATTTATTTATTATTTTTACTTTGTTTATTTCTCTCTCTGCTAGATTATGCATTGCAAGGAACTGCAGCTGCTAAGTTAACAAATTTCACATCACATGCTGGTGATAATAAACCTGATTCTGGGATCACAGCACTTTAGGTGTGGATGGAGTTGGGCACTATGTTAACGCAGAAGGCTGCAGCTCTGACACATTGTCTTTCCAAGTATGTTCGCATTGGAGACGCTGGCATCTCTCTACCTTGGGACAAACACGGGAGTGGTGCGGAGTGATGGTTATCCCTACCTAGTGTTTAGGTATCGGGAATAGAGGCGGGCAGGGAAGGAGATGGTGACCGAGTGAATGGTAGAAGAGAGATAGGCAGAAGAGTGGGAGGAGGGAAAGAACAAAGTGTGAAATGACATACAGGGGGAGAGTGTGAATGTGAAAGAAAGAAAAAGAGAGGGAGTGGGGAGAAAATGCAGAGAAGTACCCCTACAGAAACAGGACACATTGGACCATGACACGGGTGACGGGACAGGGAGGGCTGTGAGCACCCAGCTTCAACAGGCCCCCTGGCCACTGACTCTAAAACCAAAGGTCTCAGAATGAGGAGTTAGAAGCTCAGGAGGGAGAGTTTCTTCACTCATAAAGTCGGGTGATGCTGGGAATTCTCACCCAACTCTTGGTAGGCCTGAGAGAGTTTTGAATATTGAGGTGAGTGCGGAGAATGTGGGACTGAGGGAGGTGGTGATATCAAAAGCGTAGGAAGCGAACCCAAGTGCAGGACACACATGGAGATTGGGTTTAGATGCTTACACGGGCATAAACACAACAGCAAACAGGAGGGATCTTGACACAGAACCCTGACTCAGAGAGACAGAGTCTCATAGATAAACCTTGAAACAGGAGCTAATCTTAGAACAAAGTAGTCGGGGAATGTAGTCATCTCACAGAAAAAAAGGCCAACGAACTGGCAACTAGCAGTTGTGATGCAGAGGTTCTTATACCGAGTCTTTGATGGAAACCAGGTGCGCCATCATTAAAGAGAATTGGAAGGAATTAGGGAAATTAACAATTGGGACCATGGCACAATCAAAGAAAATTAGGAGCAAGATAGGGAATGAACAATCGGGACCAAGACAGGATGAATGCCGATCCGTCACGAAATCACTGGAACAGCCACCTCGGCCATTGGCCCACTTCTACGACAGTCCCACAAACAAAGGAACGGCAGTCAGCGTCCATGGAGAGTCAGCAGAAATGTCTCTTCAGGAGGGACAGAGTCTGATCGATCCGGGGGTGGCAGGTGAAATGAGACGTGTGCCCCCACTGGGGAACCTGAGATCGAATGGAATCGGGCACAAAGAGGCGATTGGATGGTCTGTTGGGCCTCTTTGACTGTGGCCTTGATCTCCCAGGTGAGGGCAGCCACTACACAGGATGGTCTCCGCGGAAATGAATTGACAGGAGAGGGCATTGGGCTTCCCAATCTCGGACCCCGGATGATAGGTGAGTGTAAACCTGAACCTGCCAATAAATAATACCCAACGGGCCTGGCAGGAATTCAGGTGTTTGGCGGTCTGGATATATGCGAGGTTCTTGTGATCGGTCCACACAATAAACAGATGTTCTGCTCCCTCCAGCCAGTGCCTCCACTCCTCCAAAGCAAGTTTGACCGCCAGTAACCCCCGGTTCCTTACGTTGTAATTTCGTTCGGCGGTGGTGGGGGGGGGGGGGGGGTGCGGCCGGTGAGAAAAGAGGGAACAGGGATGAAGTTTTCGGACAGGGCCTGAAAGTTGGGAGAGGACTGCTCCCACCCCAGAGATGGAGGCAACGACCTCACAATGAATTGACAAGAGGGGTCTGGTTGGACCAGGATGGGAGCGGAGGTAAAATGCCTCTTCAGCTCCGAGAAGGCAGCGTCCGCCTCGGAGTCCCGGTGAAAGGGGTCTTTGGAGAGGTAAGGGGTGCTGCTACCCGCTGTAATCCCTGATGAAACGATGATAAAAGTTTGTGAACCCCAGAAATCGCCGGAGTTGTAGGAGGGAGTGTTGTAGCTGTTTGTCACTCCGCTGCCGCCCGGATCTTTTCGGGATCGGTCCTCACTTGTCCACTCTCGATGACGTCTCCTACGAAACTGACTAAAGGAACATGAAATTCGCACTTCTCAGCTCCTACAAACACTCTGTTCTCCCAAAGCCTCGGCAGGGCCTGACGGACATGTTGGGTGTGTTCCTGAGGATTGCTGGAGAAGATGAAAATCTCATCCAAATAAACAAACATGAATCAATTAATGAAAGCTCCAAGGACATTGATTATCGGAGCTTGGAAAACGCCAGAGGCATTGATGAGCCCGAATGGCATGACCAGGTATTGGAAGTGACCAAGAGGGGTGTGGAAACGTGGTTTTCCATTCATCCCCCTCCCTTATGTAACAGGAACTATGTCCCAGACCATGTAACAGTTTCTTCCCCCAAGCTATCTGACTCCTCAATACCCGGAGCCTGAACTGACACCTTGCCCTACTGTCCTGTTTATTATTTATTGTAATGCCTGCCCTGTTTTTGTGCACTTTACACAGTCCTGTGTAGGTCTGTATTCCAGTGTAGTTTTCTGTCTGTGTTTTTTTAACGTAGTTCAGTCTAGTTTTTTGTACTGTGTCATGTAACACCATGGTCCTGAAAAATGTTGTCTCATTTTTACTGTGCACTGTACCAGTAGTTATGGTCGAAAGGACAATAAAAGTGACTTGACTTGACTTGTTCTGACCAGATGTTAGGCACTTCATAACTTGGAGAAGATGGAGGCTCGGTGAAGTGGTTCGAAAGCAGAGTTGAGAAGGGGCAGTGGATATTTGTTCTTTACCGTTATGCTACTCAGACCCCTGTAGTCAACGCAGGGGCGCAGTGAGCCGTCCTTCTTCCCCACAAAGAAGAAACCTGCGCCTGCAGTGGAGGATGAGGGTCGGATAATGCCGGCCGCGAGAGAATCATTTAGCCAAGCCTCCATTGCTTTCCTTTCTGGCCGGGACAGGTTATACAGCCGACTGGTGGGTAGAGGGGCTCCGGGGAGAATAGCACTATGGTGTGGAGGCAGGGAAAGGGCCTGTTGTTTGCCGAACACCCCCAGATCGTGGTACTCTGCTGGAGCCTTGGAGAGGTCGGGGGTCTCAACGGCAGACGGGGTCATGGTGACTTTCACAAGGGAAAGAGCCGATTTAAGACTAGCGGAGTGACGGAACGGGCTCCAACTGGCTCTCTTCCCGGTGGCCCAGTCAATGTGGGGATCATGGCGGACCAACCAGGGATGCCCAAGAACTATAGGAGCTTAAGGGGAGGAAATTAAGTTAAATTGTACTTGCTCTCGATGGTTCCCAGAGGTAATTAGAGACGGGGGTGGTATGCAGTGTGTGACCCGGGCCAGAAGTCTGCCGTCCAGTGCCCGGGCTTCCACAGGGGCACTCAACGGCTCCAGAGGAATTCCGGCCCGGGAGGCCATGTCTTCATCCAGGAGATTGCCCTCAGAACCGGAGTGCACTGGAGCTGACAGAGGCAGGGATTGTTGTAACATAAGTTTGCCGGCACCTGGGAACGGAAGGGAATGTTGTCTGGCTCACCGGGGTCCCCGTTTCTACAGGTGAGCCTTCCTTCTTCGGCCGAAGGGCACGGGTAGCACGGAAGCGGCCGGACGGACTGCGATATAGACACTCACCGGCTCTCAATCTCCGGAGTCGCTCAGCGGGAGGGAGGCGGTTCCGTCCCAGCTGCATGAGTTCCTCTCCCGGGGCCGCGGAATGGCCGGGCTGGGAGCAGGAGGGAGGGACTTGTTCTTGCGGGAGGCGGAACCGAGTGCCGTGGAGTGGCCAACAGTGGTGGGCGACCAAATCTTTTCCAATGGCGTTCTCGGAGGCGATTGTCCAACCTGGTGGCTCGGGAGATCAATGAATCCAGGCTGTCGGTGTCGTCTCTTGCCGCCAACTCGTCCTTCACCTTGTCGCTGAGGCCATTCCGGAAATCCCCTTGGAGCGCCTCATCGGCCGCTAACGTCCGGAACTCCACGGAACATTCAGCGACACGACGGGAGCCCTGACGGAGAGCGAGCAGACGCTTCGCGGCATCTTTACCACGGACGGGGTGGTCGGAGATCTTCCTCATTTCCGTGGGGAATGAAGAGCAGATCTCCGGTTGATTATCCCAGACAGCTGTAGCCCACGCTAAGGCACTTCCCCGCAACAACCCCATGATATCAGCTATCTTTGATTTATCCGTGGATGACTGCTGATTGAACATCGAGGAGCATTGTAGAAGGAAGGCCCGGCACATCGAGGAGCATTGTAGAAGGAAGGCCCGGCACATCGAGGAGCATTGTAGAAGGAAGGCCCGGCACTTCCCCAAATCCCCAGCGTAGTGATCTGGTTCAGTTGGCGGGGGTGTTGCTGACACGTAGGGGGTTGCCACCACAGACTGTCCGGACTGGTTTGACAGAGTCCCAGCAGTGGGATTAGTGGATACACGGTCCACCTGGTCACCGATCTTCGGACAGAGAACGGAGGTTCTCCGCGGCAGCCCGGCGGAGTTGATCGTGCAGACCCAGTAGGGAGCCCTGTCTGGCGAGGAATTGTTGCAGGGTCCGGTGTCCGCTGGGTCCGTAGTGGCCAGTTCGTTCTGTTACAAGAGCGTAGGAAGCAGGCACGGAGATTGCGTACACGGGCGTAACAGCAAACAGGAGGAATCTGGACACGGAGCCCTGGTATGAGTGGCATAATCAAAGAAAATTAGGAGTAAGATAGGGAATGAACGATCGGGACCACGACAGGTGACCAGACGGAATGAATGCCGATCCGTCACGAAATCACTGGAACAGCCACCTCGGCCGTGAGTTTCTGCTGATCCACTTCTACGACAGTCCCTCCAACTATTCATCACCCACACAGACTGGGGGCGGGGGCGATTCACCCAACCCTCCCACCTCATTGTGATTCCCATGGGGAAACCCCACACTGTCTCAGAGACGGGTGGACGAGGCCTCACGGCAGGGTAGCATTAGCGCCACGCAAGTACAACCCGGGGCGATTTGGGGTTCAGTTCAGACGCCATTCTGTAGTCATCCCCGCCTTTACTCCCACAGTCCAAAGATGGACCCTAATTGATCACTGTCAATCGACCCGTGATTAGATTAGGATTAACCGGACTTGTGCAGGGGGACCGTGCAAACCCCGCCCAGACATCGTGATCAATCTCGTCTCTCGGGATCGAGGAGGCACCGAATTTACCTACTGCGCCACGAACAAATACCACAGCAACGGAGGAAGAGGACCAACGTCTCCTGCCTAAATCATTGCCAACCCGAGACTCAGAGGCGGCAGACGGTTGCGGCTGAGGCCAAACAGCCCCAGGTGCAGGAGCGCTCTCGCCTCGGCTCTTATGCAAGCGCAGACTGCGGGGAGACCGACAAACCGCAAGGCAGACCCACCCCGCGGGGCAGAGCCACGACCACGACCCGTGAGTCACCCGGTGAGGTGGGTCCCGATAAAAGGAGAGGAGTTGTTCGTACAGACAACAGTTGCAAAGGTACAGCCTCCCCTCCTTCCGGTAAGTGCAGGCGGCTGAGGGCGAGGGAATCTTTCGATGGGATCTTCTACCTCCAAACGTAGGATACGTAGAGTGGTCAGCGTGATGTCGTCTGGTCTCCATACCCCTCCCCGTCTCTGTGACCCCATTGGACCCGTACGATCCTCCTGTCTCTGTGACGCCCTCCAACCCCTATACCACTCCCCGCCTCTGTGATTTCCCTCTGTTCCCCATACTTTCCCAGTCTCTGTGATCCCCTCCCCCTCTCTGTTATTTCTCTCTGGCCCAACACCCTCCCAGACTCTGTGATTCCCTCCAGCCCCTTACCTCTCCCCGCCTCCGTGACCCCATTGGACCCGTACAGTCCTCCTGTCTCCGTAATCCCCTCCAGCCCCTATACCCCTTTCCATTTCTGTTACCCCCACACTCCCCAACAACTCTCCCATTCTCTGTGACCCCATCCAGCTCCTACGCTGCTCCCCATCTCTGTAGCTCTCACCTGTGCGTGGGGGGGGGGAGTAGTTGGGTGGTTTCAGTGGGAATGTTTATGGGGAGGGGTGGAAATTTCTGAGCTTTCTCTGTTCTGTCCCTCCTCATCCCAGCTGAAGAGACCCTCTGAGAAAGATGCGTCTCTCTCTGATCGTTCTGGTGGCCTGGTGGCTGGGCCTGACCCTACTGGCAGGTACGTATCCCAGCACTCCGGGAAAGGGTAACTGGCTCTCTGGTGAACAGGGTCCCAGTGAAGGGCAGTTTTCACTGAGGGGGAGTGTGAACGGTGGTGGGTGGGCAGAAGGAAGAAAGCAGAGGGGTGTGAATGAGGGACTGGAATCAGAGGGGGAAATGGGGTAAGCAGGGATGGTGAGGGGCACAATGATGATGGAGGGGAAGAGAGCGAGAATAGGGTGGGATGTGGAGAGAAAACGAGGGAAGAGGAGGAGGAGGAAGTTTAAAAATGGAGGGGAAGGGAGATTGAGTAGAAGGTGAAGGAGGGCGAGAGGGAGCATATGGGAAGGGGAGGAAGGGGGTGATATTTAGGGAGGAAGAGGGGGAATAGGTAGGAATGTTGAGGGAGAATGGGAGGGAGATTGAAGGAGGGAAAGGAAGATTGAAGGAGAGTAAGGGAGAGAGGGTAGAATGCTGAGGAAGGGGTGTAGGGGAAGAGAACAGGGATGTGACTGAGGGATGGTGAGGGGGACAGAACAGGTGAGGCTGAGGGGGGTGAGCCAAGGCAAGTACTGGGTCCTCCTCTGGGCTGTGTTAACCCTTCCTTCTCCCTGCAGCTCCCGTCTTGACCTACCGGCAACGAGGTGACCAACAAACAGAGTTTCGCCCAGACATTCTCCACAGAAGAGCTCAGGACCTGATCACTCAGGTCAAAGAATTCATCTTCTCCTTCTTCAATGACCCAAAGTTCCTGCAAGACATGACGTATGTATCAGAGTGTGGGGTGTGGAGGGAGATTCACTCTGTGTCTGACCCCGGGAGTGTGTGATGGGCCGGTGTGGAGGGAGATTCACTCTGTGTCTGACCCCGGGGGTGTGTGATGGGACAGTGTGGAGGGAGATTCACTCTGTGTCTGACCCCGGGAGTGTGTGCGATGGGAGCTTCATTCTGTGTCTGACCCCGGGAGTGTGTGCGATGGGAGCTTCATTCTGTGTCTGACCCCGGGAAGGTGTGCGATGGGAGCTTCATTCAGTGTCTGACCCCGGAAGTGTGTGCGATGGGAGCTTCATTCTGTGTCTGACCCCGGCAGTGTGTGCGATGGTAGCTTCATTCTGTGTCTGACCCCGGGACTGTGTGCGATGGGAGCTTCATTCTGTGTCTGACCCCGGGACTGTGTGATGGGACAGTGTGGAGGGAGATTCACTCTGTATCTGACCCTGGGAGTGTGTGATGGGACGGTGAGGAGGGAGATTCACTCTGTGTCTGACCCCGGGAGTGTGTGATGGGCCGGTGTGGAGGGAGATTCACTCTGTGTCTGACCCCGGGGGTGTGTGATGGGACAGTGTGGAGGGAGATTCACTCTGTGTCTGACCCCGGGAGTGTGTGCGATGGGAGCTTCATTCTGTGTCTGACCCCGGGAGTGTGTGCGATGGGAGCTTCATTCTGTGTCTGACCCCGGGAAGGTGTGCGATGGGAGCTTCATTCAGTGTCTGACCCCGGAAGTGTGTGCGATGGGAGCTTCATTCTGTGTCTGACCCCGGCAGTGTGTGCGATGGTAGCTTCATTCTGTGTCTGACCCCGGGACTGTGTGCGATGGGAGCTTCATTCTGTGTCTGACCCCGGGAGTGTGTGCGATGGGAGCTTCATTCTGTGTCTGACCCCGGGAAGGTGTGCGATGGGAGCTTCATTCAGTGTCTGACCCCGGAAGTGTGTGCGATGGGAGCTTCATTCTGTGTCTGACCCCGGCAGTGTGTGCGATGGTAGCTTCATTCTGTGTCTGACCCCGGGACTGTGTGCGATGGGAGCTTCATTCTGTGTCTGACCCCGGGAGTGTGTGATGGGACAGTGTGGAGGGAGATTCACTCTGTATCTGACCCTGGGAGTGTGTGATGGGACGGTGAGGAGGGAGATTCACTCTGTGTCTGACCCCGGGAGTGTGTGATGGGCCGGTGTGGAGGGAGATTCACTCTGTGTCTGACCCCGGGGGTGTGTGATGGGACAGTGTGGAGGGAGATTCACTCTGTGTCTGACCCCGGGAGTGTGTGCGATGGGAGCTTCATTCTGTGTCTGACCCCGGGAGTGTGTGCGATGGGAGCTTCATTCTGTGTCTGACCCCGGGAAGGTGTGCGATGGGAGCTTCATTCAGTGTCTGACCCCGGAAGTGTGTGCGATGGGAGCTTCATTCTGTGTCTGACCCCGGCAGTGTGTGCGATGGTAGCTTCATTCTGTGTCTGACCCCGGGACTGTGTGCGATGGGAGCTTCATTCTGTGTCTGACCCCGGGACTGTGTGCGATGGGAGCTTCATTCTGTGTCTGACCCCGGGAGGGTGTGCGATGGGAGCTTCATTCTGTGTCTGACCCCGGGACTGTGTGCGATGGGAGCTTCATTCTGTGTCTGACCCCGGGACTGTGTCCGATGGGAGCTTCATTCTGTGTCTGACCCCGGGAGTGTGTCCGATGGGAGCTTCATTCTCTGTCTGACCCCGGCAGTGGGTGCGATGGGAGCTTCATTCTGTGTCTGACCCCGGCAGTGTGAGCGATGGGAGCTTCATTCTGTGTCTGACCCCGGGACTGTGTCCGATGGGAGCTTCATTCTGTGTCTGACCCCGGGAGTGTGTGCGATGGGAGCTTCATTCTGTGTCTGACCCCGGGAGTGTGTGCGATGGGAGCTTCATTCTGTGTCTGACCCCGGGAGTGTGTGCGATGGGAGCTTCATTCTGTGTCTGACCCCGGGAGTGTGTCCGATGGGAGCTTCATTCTGTGTCTGACCCCGGGACTGTGTCCAATGGGAGCTTCATTCTGTGTCTGACCCCGGGACTGTGTCCGATGGGAGCTTCATTCTGTGTCTGACCCCGGGAGTGTGTGCGATGGGAGCTTCATTCTGTGTCTGACCCCGGGAGTGTGTCCGATGGGAGCTTCATTCTGTGTCTGACCCCGGGACTGTGTCCAATGGGAGCTTCATTCTGTGTCTGACCCCGGGACTGTGTCCGATGGGAGCTTCATTCTGTGTCTGACCCCGGCAGTGTGTGCGATGGGAGCTTCATTCTGTGTCTGACCCCGGGAGTGTGTGCGATGGGTGCTTCATTCTGTGTCTGACCCCGGGAGTGTGTGCGATGGGAGCTTCATTCTGTGTCTGACCCCGGGACTGTGTCCGATGGGAGCTTCATTCTGTGTCTGACCCCGGGAGGGTGTGCGATGGGAGCTTCATTCTGTGTCTGACCCCGGGACTGTGTCCAATGGGAGCTTCATTCTGTGTCTGACCCCGGGACTGTGTCCGATGGGAGCTTCATTCTGTGTCTGACCCCGGCAGTGTGTGCGATGGGAGCTTCATTCTGTGTCTGACCCCGGGAGTGTGTGCGATGGGTGCTTCATTCTGTGTCTGACCCCGGGAGTGTGTGCGATGGGAGCTTCATTCTGTGTCTGACCCCGGGACTGTGTCCAATGGGAGCTTCATTCTGTGTCTGACCCCGGGACTGTGTCCGATGGGAGCTTCATTCTGTGTCTGACCCCGGCAGTGTGTGCGATGGGAGCTTCATTCTGTGTCTGACCCCGGGAGTGTGTGCGATGGGTGCTTCATTCTGTGTCTGACCCCGGGAGTGTGTGCGATGGGAGCTTCATTCTGTGTCTGACCCCGGGACTGTGTCCGATGGGAGCTTCATTCTGTGTCTGACCCCGGGAAGGTGTGCGATGGGAGCTTCATTCAGTGTCTGACCCCGGAAGTGTGTGCGATGGGAGCTTCATTCTGTGTCTGACCCCGGCAGTGTGTGCGATGGTAGCTTCATTCTGTGTCTGACCCCGGGACTGTGTGCGATGGGAGCTTCATTCTGTGTCTGACCCCGGGACTGTGTGATGGGACAGTGTGGAGGGAGATTCACTCTGTATCTGACCCTGGGAGTGTGTGATGGGACGGTGAGGAGGGAGATTCACTCTGTGTCTGACCCCGGGAGTGTGTGATGGGCCGGTGTGGAGGGAGATTCACTCTGTGTCTGACCCCGGGGGTGTGTGATGGGACAGTGTGGAGGGAGATTCACTCTGTGTCTGACCCCGGGAGTGTGTGCGATGGGAGCTTCATTCTGTGTCTGACCCCGGGAGTGTGTGCGATGGGAGCTTCATTCTGTGTCTGACCCCGGGAAGGTGTGCGATGGGAGCTTCATTCAGTGTCTGACCCCGGAAGTGTGTGCGATGGGAGCTTCATTCTGTGTCTGACCCCGGGAGTGTGTGCGATGGGAGCTTCATTCTGTGTCTGACCCCGGGAAGGTGTGCGATGGGAGCTTCATTCAGTGTCTGACCCCGGAAGTGTGTGCGATGGGAGCTTCATTCTGTGTCTGACCCCGGCAGTGTGTGCGATGGTAGCTTCATTCTGTGTCTGACCCCGGGACTGTGTGCGATGGGAGCTTCATTCTGTGTCTGACCCCGGGACTGTGTGAGATGGGAGCTTCATTCTGTGTCTGACCCCGGGAGGGTGTGCGATCGGAGCTTCATTCTGTGTCTGACCCCGGGACTGTGTGCGATGGGAGCTTCATTCTGTGTCTGACCCCGGGACTGTGTCCGATGGGAGCTTCATTCTGTGTCTGACCCCGGGAGTGTGTCCGATGGGAGCTTCATTCTCTGTCTGACCCCGGCAGTGGGTGCGATGGGAGCTTCATTCTGTGTCTGACCCCGGCAGTGTGAGCGATGGGAGCTTCATTCTGTGTCTGACCCCGGGACTGTGTCCGATGGGAGCTTCATTCTGTGTCTGACCCCGGGAGTGTGTGCGATGGGAGCTTCATTCTGTGTCTGACCCCGGGAGTGTGTGCGATGGGAGCTTCATTCTGTGTCTGACCCCGGGAGTGTGTGCGATGGGAGCTTCATTCTGTGTCTGACCCCGGGAGTGTGTCCGATGGGAGCTTCATTCTGTGTCTGACCCCGGGACTGTGTCCAATGGGAGCTTCATTCTGTGTCTGACCCCGGGACTGTGTCCGATGGGAGCTTCATTCTGTGTCTGACCCCGGGAGTGTGTGCGATGGGAGCTTCATTCTGTGTCTGACCCCGGGAGTGTGTCCGATGGGAGCTTCATTCTGTGTCTGACCCCGGGACTGTGTCCAATGGGAGCTTCATTCTGTGTCTGACCCCGGGACTGTGTCCGATGGGAGCTTCATTCTGTGTCTGACCCCGGCAGTGTGTGCGATGGGAGCTTCATTCTGTGTCTGACCCCGGGAGTGTGTGCGATGGGTGCTTCATTCTGTGTCTGACCCCGGGAGTGTGTGCGATGGGAGCTTCATTCTGTGTCTGACCCCGGGACTGTGTCCGATGGGAGCTTCATTCTGTGTCTGACCCCGGGAAGGTGTGCGATGGGAGCTTCATTCAGTGTCTGACCCCGGAAGTGTGTGCGATGGGAGCTTCATTCTGTGTCTGACCCCGGCAGTGTGTGCGATGGTAGCTTCATTCTGTGTCTGACCCCGGGACTGTGTGCGATGGGAGCTTCATTCTGTGTCTGACCCCGGGACTGTGTGATGGGACAGTGTGGAGGGAGATTCACTCTGTATCTGACCCTGGGAGTGTGTGATGGGACGGTGAGGAGGGAGATTCACTCTGTGTCTGACCCCGGGAGTGTGTGATGGGCCGGTGTGGAGGGAGATTCACTCTGTGTCTGACCCCGGGGGTGTGTGATGGGACAGTGTGGAGGGAGATTCACTCTGTGTCTGACCCCGGGAGTGTGTGCGATGGGAGCTTCATTCTGTGTCTGACCCCGGGAGTGTGTGCGATGGGAGCTTCATTCTGTGTCTGACCCCGGGAAGGTGTGCGATGGGAGCTTCATTCAGTGTCTGACCCCGGAAGTGTGTGCGATGGGAGCTTCATTCTGTGTCTGACCCCGGCAGTGTGTGCGATGGTAGCTTCATTCTGTGTCTGACCCCGGGAGTGTGTGCGATGGGAGCTTCATTCTGTGTCTGACCCCGGGAGTGTGTGCGATGGGAGCTTCATTCTGTGTCTGACCCCGGGAAGGTGTGCGATGGGAGCTTCATTCAGTGTCTGACCCCGGAAGTGTGTGCGATGGGAGCTTCATTCTGTGTCTGACCCCGGCAGTGTGTGCGATGGTAGCTTCATTCTGTGTCTGACCCCGGGACTGTGTGCGATGGGAGCTTCATTCTGTGTCTGACCCCGGGAGTGTGTGATGGGACAGTGTGGAGGGAGATTCACTCTGTATCTGACCCTGGGAGTGTGTGATGGGACGGTGAGGAGTGAGATTCACTCTGTGTCTGACCCCGGGAGTGTGTGATGGGCCGGTGTGGAGGGAGATTCACTCTGTGTCTGACCCCGGGGGTGTGTGATGGGACAGTGTGGAGGGAGATTCACTCTGTGTCTGACCCCGGGAGTGTGTGCGATGGGAGCTTCATTCTGTGTCTGACCCCGGGAGTGTGTGCGATGGGAGCTTCATTCTGTGTCTGACCCCGGGAAGGTGTGCGATGGGAGCTTCATTCAGTGTCTGACCCCGGAAGTGTGTGCGATGGGAGCTTCATTCTGTGTCTGACCCCGGCAGTGTGTGCGATGGTAGCTTCATTCTGTGTCTGACCCCGGGACTGTGTGCGATGGGAGCTTCATTCTGTGTCTGACCCCGGGACTGTGTGCGATGGGAGCTTCATTCTGTGTCTGACCCCGGGAGGGTGTGCGATGGGAGCTTCATTCTGTGTCTGACCCCGGGACTGTGTGCGATGGGAGCTTCATTCTGTGTCTGACCCCGGGACTGTGTCCGATGGGAGCTTCATTCTGTGTCTGACCCCGGGAGTGTGTCCGATGGGAGCTTCATTCTCTGTCTGACCCCGGCAGTGGGTGCGATGGGAGCTTCATTCTGTGTCTGACCCCGGCAGTGTGAGCGATGGGAGCTTCATTCTGTGTCTGACCCCGGGACTGTGTCCGATGGGAGCTTCATTCTGTGTCTGACCCCGGGAGTGTGTGCGATGGGAGCTTCATTCTGTGTCTGACCCCGGGAGTGTGTGCGATGGGAGCTTCATTCTGTGTCTGACCCCGGGAGTGTGTGCGATGGGAGCTTCATTCTGTGTCTGACCCCGGGAGTGTGTCCGATGGGAGCTTCATTCTGTGTCTGACCCCGGGACTGTGTCCAATGGGAGCTTCATTCTGTGTCTGACCCCGGGACTGTGTCCGATGGGAGCTTCATTCTGTGTCTGACCCCGGGAGTGTGTGCGATGGGAGCTTCATTCTGTGTCTGACCCCGGGAGTGTGTCCGATGGGAGCTTCATTCTGTGTCTGACCCCGGGACTGTGTCCAATGTGAGCTTCATTCTGTGTCTGACCCCGGGACTGTGTCCGATGGGAGCTTCATTCTGTGTCTGACCCCGGCAGTGTGTGCGATGGGAGCTTCATTCTGTGTCTGACCCCGGGAGTGTGTGCGATGGGTGCTTCATTCTGTGTCTGACCCCGGGAGTGTGTGCGATGGGAGCTTCATTCTGTGTCTGACCCCGGGACTGTGTCCGATGGGAGCTTCATTCTGTGTCTGACCCCGGGAGGGTGTGCGATGGGAGCTTCATTCTGTGTCTGACCCCGGGACTGTGTCCAATGGGAGCTTCATTCTGTGTCTGACCCCGGGACTGTGTCCGATGGGAGCTTCATTCTGTGTCTGACCCCGGCAGTGTGTGCGATGGGAGCTTCATTCTGTGTCTGACCCCGGGAGTGTGTGCGATGGGTGCTTCATTCTGTGTCTGACCCCGGGAGTGTGTGCGATGGGAGCTTCATTCTGTGTCTGACCCCGGCAGTGTGTGCGATGGGAGCTTCATTCTGTGTCTGACCCCGGGAGTGTGTGCGATGGGAGCTTCATTCTGTGTCTGACCCCGGGAGTGTGTGCGATGGGAGCTTCATTCTGTGTCTGACCCCGGGAGTGTGTGCGATGGGAGCTTCATTCTGTGTCTGACCCCGGGAGTGTGTGCGATGGGAGCTTCATTCTGTGTCTGACCCCGGGAGTGTGTGCGATGGGAGCTTCATTCTGTGTCTGACCCCGGGAGTGTGTGCGATGGGAGCTTCATTCTGTGTCTGACCCCGGGAGTGTGTGCGATGGGAGCTTCATTCTGTGTCTGACCCCGGGAGGGTGTAGTGTGTGTGACGGGACAGTGAGCGTATGTATTCGCTTCCCCCGTAGGCTCCTGTACGACCAGCTCACCAGTTCCGTACGGAAAATATTGCATTATTGACGAAAATCCCAGGATCGTCTCCGACGGAGGAACCACGGGCCCTTCACGGAACTCTCGCCAGATTTCACATCGCCAGTGATTAATCTGCATTAGTAGTGAAACATGCAGAACTCGAAATTCGGCCCATCGCTTCTCAGTTGGCCCGGCTGATTGCCAAATGTATTTCTTTAACTTTTAACGACCTCCTGCATTTTACGCCTCCTTGAGTTCATTTCCTCGGCCCCTCTGAGCAGGTTCCACCACCCACACGCCTTGCAGCATCACTCTTTCCTCTCCCCTTGCCCCTCAAGTCCCCCTCCCCTTCCCTTCAGCCTCCCCACCCACTCGCACCACCGGTTTCCCGAGCGGCGTTAACTCTGTCTCCAGGAAGCCGTCCGACCCTTTAGGTATTTCTGCAGTTCTCTCGCAGCCTCACGCCGTTCCGTTGGTCTCCCCTTTTCCCTTCTTCATCCCCGGATATTGCTATCTCAAGCCCCCCCTCCCCCAGCGCCAACACACTAATTCCATTATAGATAGGACGAGGAACTTCGGACGCGACCAATCCGATGTTTCACCCTGTTAATCTTAACCGGACATATCGGGAATTTCAGATCTGTGTAGTCCGTACTCTTTTTCAAGCCGGTGTGAACCAAACAAAAACGGAATAAATCGCTGTTTTTTCATAACCTTAACTAAGGCTGAACATTGTTGTTCTTTTGCGGTGGGATGATACAGGTAGGTGGAGCTCCCTCTAGTGGCTCTTTGAGGAGGGTTACTGAGTGACGCACCGCCTAGGGCAGTGTGCACAATTCGATTCGCCCCATTGTAGGAAGGCTGTGGAGGCTTTGGGGAGGGGGCAGAGAGGCTCAGCAGGACACCGAGGGTATGATCTATGAGGCTGGTGTTCGGCTTGGAGGTCCGTCTGTGTGTGTGGTTGGAGGGTCAGTGGGAGGGTGAGAAAGGTGCTTCAGCGGCTGAGAACACGGAGTTTATTTAAGAGAGCGCACATCAGTCCCCATCGAGGCGTCAGTGTTGGAAGGGCTGGGGAGCTTCGTGGGGCTCAACATCCCAGAGATCGACCCTGCACCCAGCATTTACGAAGAAGGCACATCCGCGGCAGTGTTTCATTAGGATTTTGAGGAGATTTGGTGTGTCGCCAAAGACTTTTACAACCGACAGAAGGACGGTGTACGGCGTTCTAATTGATTGCATCACTGTCGGGGCATGAAGCTCCGAAACACAGGATGAAACAGGATGCAAACTCATTCAGCTCCATCACAACCCTCCCTGGCATCGAGAACATCGTCAAAAAGCGATCCCTCAACTAGGCGACCCGCATCACGAAGCACCCGCACAACCCGCAACATGCCATCTTCTCACCAGGGAGGAGGTGGAGACAGGCACTCAATTACTGAACAGCATCTTCCCCTCTGCCAGCAGATTTCTGAATGGCACTCTACTACCTGTAGTGAACTACATACACCCGTCTGGACACGCCCCCTGCTGACTGCTCCTGTGGCTCCTCCCACAGACCCCTGTACAAAGGCGATCAAGGCCAGAGCCCGGCCTCTCAGTCTCCAGGGTGTAGTATGGTGGTCACTCACTGCTGGTTCCTTCTTCCAGTCAATAAAAGCTGATATCTCGCCTTTACATCTCATGTGAGTTATTGATGGTGCATCACTACTATTGCAAAAGAAGAAATGTCACATAACCTCAGACAGCGATAAGAGAATCTGATTCTGATTTGCTCCCCATGTGACAGATCCGTTAAATGGCCCTCCGAGCGTCCCAAATCAATTGCTAATTGTAGGATCTAATTGAATGTCTTTCCTACTCTTCCACCCACCAAATTATGCTGAAAATTTTAAACCAGTAATTAAATGCATAATTAAATTAATCCCATCTGTCTACACAGTCCATATCCCTCCATTCCCCACATATTCATGTGTGTGTCTAACACACTAATCCCCTCTGTCTACACAATGTCCATATCCCTCCATTCCCCACACGTTCATGTGTGTATAACCCACTAATCCCCTCTGTCTACACAATGTCCATATCCCTGCATTCCTCACACATTCATGTGTCTGACACACTAATCCCCTCTGTCTACACAATGTCCATATCCCTCCATTCCCCACATATACATGTGTGTCTGACACACTAATCCCCTCTCTCTACACAATGTCCATATCCGTCCTTTCTCTGTGCATTGATGTGCTTACCTAAGACTTTCTTAATCACCCGTTTTGTGTCAGCTGCAACCTCAGCCCCTGGCTGCACTTTCCATGCACTCAACACACTCTGAGCAAACTAATTTGCTGCACTCATTTCCTCTGATCTTAACCCCTCTCTCTTTAATGTGTGCTCTCTAAGCATTCAACATTCCACCCACAGTGGGAAAGATACTGGCTATCTACTCTAAGTCCATAAGACGTGGGGTTCAGCTCATCAAGGCTGGCTCTGCTATCCCATCATGGCCGATTTATTATCCCGCTTTATGCCATTCGTCCGCAATCCCTCTGCAACATTTGGCAAGTTTACTAATTAACAATCCATCACTTTAAATATACCCAATGACTTGGGTTCTCAGTCATCTGTGGCAAGGACTTCCACAGATTCACCACCTTCTGGCTAGAAGTAATTCCTCCTCAAATCTCTGTTGCTCTATCCTGAGGCTGTGCCCCCTAGTCTTAAATTCACCTACCAAAAGAAACATCGACTCTATATAGGCTTTTCAATGAGCTCCCCCTCATTTTTCTAAATTCCCATGAGTACAGGCCCAGAGCCATCAAACACTCCTCATCTGACAACACTTCCAAACTCAGAATCATTTTTGTGAACCTCCTTTGAACCCTCTCCAACGTAACCACATAATTTCTTAGATAAATCTTCTCAGAATTCTCCAAGTGGGGCCTCACCAGTGTCTTCTACAGCCTCAGCATTACATCCGTGCCTTTCTATTCTAGTCTTCTCAAAACACTGCATTTTCCTTCCTCACGCCCAGCTTAACCTGCAAGTTCGCCTTTAGGGAATCCTGCACAAGTCCCTTTGCACCTCACACTTCCAGAAAATGATATGCACCTTTATTCCTTCTACCAAAGTGCATGACCAAACACTTCCTGACACTGTATTCCATTTGCCACGTCTTTGCCCACTTGCCCACACAGCCATCAACTCCATCATCCAAGTCCTTGATATACAATGTACAAAGATCCCACACTGACCCTTGTGACACAAAAGCCTCTATTTATTTTCACTCTTTGCCTCCTGACAATCAGCCAATGCTTGTATCTTTCCTGTAATACCATGGGCTCTTATTTTGCCTCATGTGTGGCACCTTGTCAAAGGCCTTCTGAAAATACTAATACACAACATCCACCATTTCTCCTTTGTCTGACTTGCTTGTCATTTCCTCAAAGATTTTCAATGGATTTGCGAGGCAAGATTTCCCTTAAAGGAAACCATGCTGATTTTGGCCCATATTATCATGTGTTCCAAGTACCCAGAAACTGTATCCTTAACAATAGACTCCATCTTTAAATGTGAAATACCCTTGGAGAGTAAGACCATATATTTTGGATATATACCTCAAGAATGGTTGAAAAGAGATAAATATTTAATGAATATACTGTTGGTGGCTGGTAAAAAGACTCTTACTAGGAAATGGTTATCACAGGAGAGCCCAATTTTAAATACATGGATGGAAATTACAATGGGCATTACAAAATGGAGAAGATAACAGCATCTGTTAATCATAAGCTGGAACAATTTGATTCATACTGGGAAAAATGGTTTAATGCATAATGCCTCATAGGCCTGATTTTATTCTCACAAATCAATGAATCTGTTGTAAAAAAAAATCACTTCCTACTTGTACATAGTTCTTTCCTTTTGCTTGTTTTTTCTTTCCACTCTTTTCTATAAAAATAAATACTTTGTGGAGATTTGTGATATATATGAAGATATGATATATATGTACAATGTCTGAAATACATCTTATGGAAATGTTTGTTTGATGATGAACTTCAATAAAAAAATAAATTACGAAAAAAACCCAATCAACTCCAACATCCTCCCAGGCACTGTGGTCAGACTAACTAGCTTGTCATTTCCTTTCTTCTGCCTGTTTCCCTTCTTGAACAGAAGAGTAACATTTGCAATTTTCCAGTCTTCCAGATTTGTGCTAGAATCTAGTGATTCAAGAAAGATCATTACTAATGCTTCAGAATCTCTTCAGCTACCTCTTTCAGAACCCTCAGGGTGGTCCATTTGGTCCAAGTGACTAATCAGCCCTTTCAACTTCCCAAGCACCTACTCACTAGTAATAGCAACTACACTCACTTCTGGTCCCTGACATTCTCAAACTTCTGGCACAGTGTTAACTAATGTCTTTCACAGTGACAAGTGATGCAAAATTCTTATTCGATTCATTCACCATTTCCTTGTCCCCCATTACTACCTCTCCAGTGTCATTTTACAGTGGTCCAATATTTACTCTCGTCTCTTTTACTCTTCATATATCTGAAAAAATTCTTTAATATTATTGGCTATCTTACCTTCAAATTCCATCTTAGTGATGTCCATAATGTCATATCTGCTAATCTCTACCTGCACTTCAAGTTCATGCACATTATTTGCGTGCATTCAATTCTAATACCTTCATACCTGTATTCATCACACTTTTTGATTATGTCCTCTCGTTACAGTGCACCTCAACCCACTAACTGCAATTTTGCCCTATCATCTGCCTGTTCGTCCTGACGGTCTCCCTACCCACTGCCTCTGCTTGTATACCAACTAACTCACCCTTAACCCTATCACTCCATTTCCCATGCCCCTAATTAGTTTAAGCTATGTGTTCCCAACTTGGGGTCCATAGACCCCTCAGTTAATGGTAGACACTTATATGCCATGGCATAAAAGTAGTTGGGAGCCCTTGTTTAAACCCTCCTCAACAGTTCTAGCAAACCTGCCTGCAAGAATATTGCTCCCCTTGGGTTCAGGTATAACAGAATATATCCTAACACTCTAGAAATCTGAAGCCCTGCACCCACCCACCCTGGCACCAGATGTCAAATCATCCTATTCTTACCTTCACGAGCAGCAATCCAGGGATTACTACCCTGGAGGTCCTGCTTTTCAGCTTTCTACCCAACTCCCTGAATTCTGTCTTCAGGACCTCCTCATTTGTCCCACCTATGACATTGGTGCCAATATGTACCAAGACTTCTGGCTGCTCACCTTCCCCTTTAGAATGCTATAGACTTGATCTGAGATGTCCCTGACTCTGACACCTGGGAGGCAACATACCATTTGGGTATCCCTATGACATCACATGAATCTAGAGTCTATGCCTCTAACTATGGAACCCCTATCTCTACTGCAGTCCTCCACCTTCCCTTTGATATCACAGCACCAGAGCCCCGATCGCTGTAACTTTGCTCTGGGAGTTCATTGCCCAACAATATCCGAAGTGGTATAGTTAATATTGAGGGGAACCCTCTCCTGACAGTCACCCAGGTCTTCACTTCACTTTCACTCCCTTCGATTGAAGGACCATCAGGTCATCAGCTCCATGTGCCTGTTACTCAGGAGGAGATCACGGAAACACTAAAAGTTAGCATGCCAAAGTAGTTAGGAATATTCATGGAACACAGGGCTTTATTGGAATATTACATAGAAATGTTTTGATGTGAAGGACAATAGTACAGGAGGATGTCTGAGTTCAAGGACAGATGTGTGTGCTAAAAATTAAAGTTAAGTTTGTGTGCACAGGTGCAATGAAAAACTTACTAGCAGAATCACGGGCAACACAGCGTCAGAAGTACAAAAAATGTAAATTAAATGGAAATTATTCACATTATTTTTCACAAGAATCCCAGTTAAAAGAAGGTCGATTGTACTTGCTGTAAAAGTTGCTGTACTGAGGTAGTAATCAGGCATGTGCCAATTGGTTCAAGAACAAAATAGTTGACAGGATGTAGCTGTTCCTGAACATGGTGGTGTGGGACTTCAGGCTTCTGTACCTCCTGCCTGACGGGAGCTGTGACAAGATGACATAGTTCTGATGGTGGAGACCTTCAACGATGGATGTTGCTTTTTGTAGGTACAACTGATGGTGGGGAGGGTTGTGCCCATGTTGTATTGGATGATAAGACATGGGAGCAGAATTATGCCATTCAGCCTATTAAGTCTTCTCCTCCATTCAATCATGGCTGATTTAGTTTCCCTCTCAACCCCATTCTGCTGCTGTCTCCTTGTAACCTTTGACACCTTCAAATCAAGAACATATCATTTTCTGCTTTAAATATACCAGTGATGATTTCCACAGCCAGCTGTGCCAATGAATTCCAGAGATTCACCACTGTCTGGCCAAAGAAACTCTTTCTCATCTCTGTTCTTTCTATTCTGAAGCTGTGCCCTCTGGTCCTAGTCCATATCCAGCATTGGAAGTATCTTTTCCACATACACAATATCTAGGACATTCAATATTGGGCTTCTTACGCCCTGCACATTCCAACTGCCATGACGCAATCAGTCAGGAGAGAACATCGCCAACCCCACACAGATGCCGGAGCTGAGGAAAGAATCCAGATCTCTGGGGCTGCAAGCTGTGTCAGTCCTGTGCTCTCTTCTCTTTCCCTAATTTAGCTATTTGCATGCGACAGCGGCCACACCCCGGGCAACGGCCTCGACGAGCCGACTAAACCAGGTGAGGGTAGCCGACGGGTCTCAAACCCTCGGTGAGGTAGGGAGTTGTCTGTCCCAACATGTGAAGACAGACTCTGGCGGATTGAGCGGACGTCCAACGGTCGAGAAGGCGGTCTTTGCAAGCGTCGTGGAACGTGTAGAGCACGACAAGACACAGAAGATGTCCTGGTCACCCACTGCGTCTAGTCCCATCCCCAGCCGTCTCGACTCTCGTCTTGCCACTGGGTCCAGATGGGAATTGGGAAGAGAGAGTGAGGCTGATGCTGTGCAACTCTCCCTCACTTAAATCCAAGTCAAGCACTCGTCTTGACACCATCATCATAATGGGGTCTTCATCAACGATGATGGACGAACAGCAACCAAACCACTGGCCACTGTTCTGAGGAATGGAAAGTGGACCTAACTGAGGACCACGGCAGGAAAGTGGGGAGCTGACAGGTTTGGAGAGGGGATTCTCCCTGGAGGGGCAGAGGTTCAGAGGAATGGGTTCCCTTGTACGATAAGTTGGACTCTTGACCTCCCAATCTGCCTGGTCACGGCCCTTGTACCTTATCGTTGTTCTACACTGCACTCTCTCTGTAGCTGCTACTGTTGTTTTATCGTACTCGTTCATTGTACACTGTGTGCAGTGATCTGATCTATGTAAAAACAAGCTTTTCACAGTGTCTCTGTGCATGATAGAATAATAAACCAATACTCATTGCACCTCCTCCAGACCCTCTCCAGATCCAGTGTGTCCTTCCTTAGATACAGACCCAAAACCCAAAAATAGTCAATATATTCCAAACACGGTCTGACCAACACTTTCTGAAGCCTCAGCACTACGTGTGTGTGTGTGAGTGAGAGAGACAGAGAGAGATGGTCTTTCTGTGTATGTCATGTGCTAACCTGAACACCACCCTGTACACACGGACAATACTCTGCGACACATTCCCTCACCACAGTGACAGCCAGCCCGCTGCCACTGGGGTCAACACATACACCTGGATTGTGGGTCCACTTCCCTCTCCTGAATCTGTTCCTCTTACACTGACTCACTCACAGCTCCCCACCCTGCCACATGGGTTCTGAGTTTTATTCCCATGGCGGGAGAGGTGGGGAGGGAGCACTACACAATGGTAACGGGGGGAGGGTGGTGTTAAAGGTGAGAGACAGCCTCATAAAGGGTTAAAGCTATCCTTGAGTCTGGTGGTGTGTGATTTTAGACTTTTGCATCTCCTACTCAGAGAGAATGCCTGGGGTGATTATTTTGGCTGCTTTACTGAGGCAGTGGGAAGAGCATGGTTTGTGTGATGTATTGAGATGTGTCCACAACTCTGCGGTTTCTGTGCCACACCAAGCTTTTATGCAACCGGACGGGAAGCGTTCTATGGTGCATTGATAAAAACTGTTGAGGACTGATGGACACATGCTACAAGAATTACCCCAGCAATAAAAGGGTTAATGAATGAGGAACGTTTGGTAGAGATAGAGTGGAGGTGGACAGGATGTTTAGTGGCAAAGCCTAGGACCTAAGAGCACAACCTCAGAATAGAGGGTCATCCTTTACAACAGAGATTAGGAGGAATTTATTTCTCCAGAAGATAATGAACATGCAGAATTCATTGCCGCATTCGCCTGCGAAGGTCGGAAGGTTGTATTTTAGGGCATTTAAGATAGATTGATAGGTTCTTGAAGGGCGTGTGGGGGCGGGGGCTGAGTTCCAAGGAGAAGGTGGGAGAATGGGGTTGAGGTTCCTCCAGCATTTTGTGTGTGTTCCTTGGCATCTGCAGAATCTCTTGTGTTATTGAAAATAAACAGCCACATTTCAATGGGGCACAATTCTTCTGTCACACTCTTTCACATGCATAAACGACACACACACACGCGCACACTGACACATTTTTGCTTTTTACCTTACTCACACATGCTCTCAGACGCGGCCACTCTCTTGCACAAATTCTCTTTCACACAAACAATCTCTCTCATAGAAACATAGAAAACCTACAGCACAATACAGGCCCTTTGACCCAAAATTCTGTGCCAAACATGTCCTTACTTACCTAGGGTTACCCTTAGCTCTCCATTTTTGTAAGCTCCATGTACTTTTCCAGGAATCTCTTAAAAGACCTTGTTGCATCTGCCAACACCACTGTCATCGGCAGTCTATTCCCTGCACTCACCACTTTTGCATAAAAATTTACCCCTGACATCTCCTCTGTACCTGATTCCAAGCACCTTACGTGCGCTCTCATGTTAGCCATTTCAGCCCCGGGAAAAAGCCTTCGACTATCCACACGATCACTGCCTCGTGCGCTATCCGTTTCTCAAAGCTCAGTTTATTATCACACGTCACCACGTACAAACGTGAGATTGATATTCTTGAGGGCATACTCAATAAATCCAATAAGCAAAGTAGAATCAATGAAAGACTGCAACAATAAGGCAACATCAGTGTGCAAAATACATGCAATTCCAAAAGAAAGCAAGAAACAACACATATATTAATAAATACAAATCAAGAACACGAGATGAAGAACCCTTGAAAGTGAGTCTGTTGGGTGTGGAAATAGCTCAGGGATGGGGCAAGTGAAGTAATCCCTTCTGGTTCAAGAGCCAGATGGCTGAGGGCTGATAACTGTTCCTGAGCCTGGTGGTGTGTGTCCTCAGGCTCCTGACAGCAGCAGTGAGAAGGGGGGCACAAACCTGCTAGGGTTCGCTGAGGGTGACTGCTGCTTTTCTGTGACAACACTCAAGGTCGATACACTCTATGGTGCGGAGGACTTTACCCGTGATAGGCTAGGCTGTATTGCTACTTTTTGTAGGGTGTTTTGTTCAAGTGTTTCCATTCCAGACTGAGATGCAGCCAGTCAAGATACACTCCACCATACACCTATGGAAGTCTGTCAAAGTTTTAGATGATGTGCCGAATCTTTGCAAACTTCTAAAGACGTAGGAGCGATGCTGTACTCTCTTCATAATTGCACTTACACGCTGGAGCCAGGGTAGATCCTCGGAGATGATAACACCAAGGAATTTAAAGTTGCATATCCTCTCCACTTCCGACCCCCCAATGAGGACTGGCAAATGGACCTCTAGTTTCACCCTCCTGAAGTCAATAATCAACTGTTTGCTCTTGCTGGTATTAAGTTCTAGTGACAGCACTAAGCCAGATTTTCAACCACATATACACACACTCAGACACCTCTCTGTCTCTCTCACACTCCCTTGTTTCGATCAAACACTCTCACACACTCACTTGTTTCTATCAAACACTCTCACACACTCACTTGTTTCTATTAAACACTCTCTCACACTCACTTGTTTCTATCAAACACTCTCTCACACTCACTTGTTTCTATCAAACACTCTCACACACTCACTTGTTTCTATCAAACACTCTCTCACACTCACTTGTTTCTATCAAACACTCTCACACACTCACTTGTTTCTATTAAATACTCTCTCACACTCACTTGTTTCTATCAAACACTCTCACACACTCACTTGTTTCTATCAAACACTCTCTCACACTCACTTGTTTCTATCACACTCTCACACACTCACTTGTTTCTATCAAACACTCTCTCACACTCACTTGTTTCTAACAAACACTCTCTCACACTCACTTGTTTCTATCAAACACTCTCACACACTCACTTGTTTCTATCAAACACTCTCACACACTCACTTGTTTCTATCAAACACTCTCTCACACTCACTTGTTTCTATCAAACACTCTCTCACACTCACTTGTTTCTATCAAACACTCTCTCACACTCGTTTCAAACACTCTCTCACACTCGTTTCAAACACTCTCTCACACTCACTTGTTTCAATCAAACACTCTCTCACACCCTTGTTTCTATCAAACACTCTCTCACACTCACTTGTTTCTATCAAACACTCTCTCACACTCACTTGTTTCTATCAAACACTCTCTCACACACCCTTGTTTCTATCAAACACTCTCTCACACTCACTTGTTTCTATCAAACACTCTCACACTCACTTGTTTCTATCAAACACTCTCTCACACTCACTTGTTTCTATCAAACACTCTCTCACACCCTTGTTTCTATCAAACACTCTCTCACATTCACTTGTTTCTATCAAACACTCTCTCACTCTCACTTGTTTCAATCAAACACTCTCTCACACTGACTTGTTTCTATCAAACACTCTCTCACACTCACTTGTTTCTATCAAACACTCTCTCACACTCACTTGTTTCTATCAAACACTCACACACTCACTTGTTTCTATCAAACACTCTCTCACACTCACTTGTTTCTATCAAACACTCTCTCACACTCACTTGTTTCTATCAAACACTCTCTCACACTCACTTGTTTCTATCAAACACTCTCTCACACTCACTTGTTTCTATCAAACACTCTCTCACACTCACTTGTTTCTATCAAACACTCTCACACACTCACTTGTTTCTATCAAACACTCTCTCACACTCACTTGTTTCTATCAAACACTCTCTCACACTCACTTGTTTCTATCAAACACTCTCTCACGCTCACTTGTTTCTACCAAACACTCTCTCACACTCACTTGTTTCTATCAAACACTCTCTCACACTCACTTGTTTCTATCAAACACTCTCTCACGCTCACCTGTTTCTATCAAACACTCTCTCACGCTCACTTGTTTCTACCAAACACTCTCTCACACTCACTTGTTTCTATCAAACACTCTCTCACACTCACTTGTTTCTATCAAACTCTCTCTCACACTCACTTGTTTCTATCAAACACTCTCTCACACACTTGTTTCAATCAAACACACTCTCACAAACCCTTGTTTCTATCAAACAATCTCTCACACACTCACTTGTTTCAATCAAACACTCTCTCACACTCACTTGTTTCTATCAAACACTCTCACACACTCACTTGTTTCTATCAAACACTCTCTCACTCTCACTTGTTTCTATCAAACACTCTCTCACACACTTGTTTCAATCAAACACACTCTCACAAACCCTTGTTTCTATCAAACAATCTCTCACACACTCACTTGTTTCAATCAAACACTCTCTCACACTCACTTGTTTCTATCAAACACTCTCTCACACTCGTTTCAAACACTCTCTCACACTCACTTGTTTCTATTAAACACTCTCTCACACTCACTTGTTTCTATCAAACACTCTCTCACACTCACTTGTTTCTATCAAACACTCTCTCACACTCGTTTCAAACACTCTCTCACACTCACTTGTTTCAATCAAACACTCTCTCACACCCTTGTTTCTATCAAACTCTCACACTCACTTGTTTCTATCAAACACTCTCTCACACTCACTTGTTTCTATCAAACACTCTCTCACACTCACTTGTTTCTATCAAACACTCTCTCACTCTCACTTGTTTCTATCAAACACTCTCTCACACACTTGTTTCAATCAAACACACTCTCACAAACCCTTGTTTCTATCAAACAATCTCTCACACACTCACTTGTTTCAATCAAACACTCTCACACACTGACTTGTTTCTATCAAACACTCTCACACTCACTTGTTTCTATCAAACACTCTCTCACACTCACTTGTTTCTATCAAACACTCTCTCACACACCCTTGTTTCTATCAAACACTCTCTCACACTCACTTGTTTCTATCAAACACTCTCACACTCACTTGTTTCTATCAAACACTCTCTCACACTCACTTGTTTCTATCAAACACTCTCTCACACCCTTGTTTCTATCAAACACTCTCTCACATTCACTTGTTTCTATCAAACACTCTCTCACTCTCACTTGTTTCAATCAAACACTCTCTCACACTGACTTGTTTCTATCAAACACTCTCTCACACTCACTTGTTTCTATCAAACACTCTCTCACACTCACTTGTTTCTATCAAACACTCACACACTCACTTGTTTCTATCAAACACTCTCTCACACTCACTTGTTTCTATCAAACACTCTCTCACACTCACTTGTTTCTATCAAACACTCTCTCACACTCACTTGTTTCTATCAAACACTCTCTCACACTCACTTGTTTCTATTAAACACTCTCTCACACTCACTTGTTTCTATCAAACACTCTCTCACACTCACTTGTTTCTATCAAACACTCTCACACACTCACTTGTTTCTATCAAACACTTTCTCACACTCACTTGTTTCTATCAAACACTCTCTCACACTCACTTGTTTCTATCAAACACTCTCACACACTCACTTGTTTCTATTAAATACTCTCTCACACTCACTTGTTTCTATCAAACACTCTCTCACACTCACTTGTTTCTATCAAACACTCTCTCACACTCACTTGTTTCTATCAAACACTCTCACACACTCACTTGTTTCTATCAAACACTCTCTCACGCTCACTTGTTTCTATCAAACACTCTCTCACGCTCACTTGTTTCTACCAAACACTCTCTCACGCTCACTTGTTTCTATCAAACACTCTCTCACACTCACTTGTTTCTATCAAACACTCTCTCACACTCACTTGTTTCTATCAAACTCTCTCTCACACTCACTTGTTTCTATCAAACACTCTCTCACACACTTGTTTCAATCAAACACACTCTCACAAACCCTTGTTTCTATCAATCTCTCACACACTCACTTGTTTCAATCAAACACTCTCTCACACTCACTTGTTTCTATCAAACACTCTCACACACTCACTTGTTTCTATCAAACACTCTCTCACTCTCACTTGTTTCTATCAAACACTCTCTCACACACTTGTTTCAATCAAACACACTCTCACAAACCCTTGTTTCTATCAAACAATCTCTCACACACTCACTTGTTTCAATCAAACACTCTCTCACACTCACTTGTTTCTATCAAACACTCTCTCACACTCACTTGTTTCTATCAAACTCTCTCTCACACTCACTTGTTTCTATCAAACACTCTCTCACACTCACTTGTTTCTATCAAACACTCTCTCACACTCACTTGTTTCTATCAAACACTCTCTCACTCTCACTTGTTTCTATCAAACACTCTCTCACACACTTGTTTCAATCAAACACACTCTCACAAACCCTTGTTTCTATCAAACAATCTCTCACACACTCACTTGTTTCAATCAAACACTCTCACACACTGACTTGTTTCTATCAAACACTCTCACACTCACTTGTTTCTATCAAACACTCTCTCACACTCACTTGTTTCAATCAAACACTCTCTCACACTCACTTGTTTCTATCAAACACTCTCTCACACCCTTGTTTCTATCAAACACTCTCTCACACTCACTTGTTTCTATCAAACACTCTCTCACAAACCCTTGTTTCTATCAAACACTCTCTCACACTCACTTGTTTCTATCAAACACTCTCTCACAAACCCTTGTTTCTATCAAACAATCTCTCACACACTCACTTGTTTCTATCAAACACTCTCTCACACTCACTTGTTTCAATCAAACACTCTCTCACACTCACTTGTTTCTATCAAACAATCTCTCACACACTCACTTGTTTCTATCAAACACTCACACATATTCACTCAAACACAGTCACACATGCACTGAAAGACAATCACACAGACGCTTTCGTTCACTCTCTCACTCACACACACACACACACACACACACACACACACACACACACACACACACACACACACACACACACACACACACACACACACACACAAGCCAGTACAGGTCTGGTCACAGGGGAAGGTTCCTGTCTTACAGTGAGAGGGCCTGCAAATCCATCGGGGGAGAAATGCCCCCTGTGGGAGAGATTCCGTGAAGGTTTTCCAGGGATGAGGAGTCACGGCTCTAGCAGGATCCCAGAGTCCTTGCCCTCGGAAGAGGGAGCGGTGGCGGGGAGGTTTAATGAAGAGGACGCGACAGGTGAATCACTGATCGTGGGAGCTGTTTCTCTGAGGATCGAGAGGGGCTGAACTATTGTCGCGACCGGAGCAGTCTTTCCGAGACAGGAGCTGTCAATGTGACGGATTTCATGCCGGCTGCCCGTGGAAGTCCCCTTCCCCAGGGGAGACCATCCCCCTTCTCCACACCCCACCCCGAGGTCTGAAACACAAGGGTTTTACAGGCGATTAAACTCGGTTTCGCCCCTCCATTGAGACAGTTGCCTCCAGTCTGGGCGTCAGTCCTTGATTCTGTAAATTACATGTTTACATGTCTCAGATCAAACCTCGGAATGTTCACACACCTTTCCCGGGAATGTCGGCACAGGGACAACCCCCCTTCCCGCTATGTCGGGGACCATCTCTCTGCACTCTCCCCACCCTGCCCCCTCCCCCGAACCCTGATTCAGCACAAGGGCGGCTCTGTGCTCACATTCACGGTTACAGGGGTTACTTTGTTAGAGTAATGTAAAGAACGAAATACAGAAAGAACCGGCTTGACGAACTAAACAAAACAATACTTAGCAACCCAGCACTAAACCTCGCTCAAGAATGAACTGCCGGAGGGAATTGTAATTGCGCCACACACCCACCCTCTCTCTCTCTCTCTCTCTCTCACACACCCTCACCCTCTCTTGCTCTCTCTGTTTATTTTGGTCTCTCTCGCTCTCACTCTCTCTCCTAATGTCCTCATCTCTCTGTCTCTTCGCACCAGTCATGAGCCAGCCTGAGAGATTTCCACTTGCACGGAAGAAATTGTCCCTTTAGGCCGTAACACATACGAGCAGCGTCAGGTCACTTGGCCCACTGTCCGGGCCATTCCACCATGGCTGATTTATCCAGCCTCTCCTTATAACTCAAGTCCTGTAGCCCCAGTAACATCCTCGTGAATCTTTCCTGCACCCTCTCCAGCTGAATTCACCCTTCCCATAGCGACTACAACACCCCGTGTGGTCTCACCAACGCCGCGTACAGCTGTAACGTGACAGGCCAACTGCAGTACACACTGTGACAAACACCTTCTTCACCACCAGTCTGCCTTTGTACCTGGAGCAACCTGCCTTTGTCCTCCAGCAACCATTTCCAGAGATGCAGAACAAGCTCCTCCAGGGCCTGTTCATTGTATCAGACATCACACCCTGCTCCTCTCTGCCTCGAACCCGCAGCTCAGGGTGAGCAAAGCCCATCTGACACGCCACAGGGACAAGGCAGCGTTCTGACCGGTTGCATCGCCCGCTGGTGTGGAGGCTCCAGCAGACGGGATGGCAAGCGTCTGCAGAGGGTTGTAGACTCTGGCAGGGGCTCAATTCCTGTCGCTGTCTGTAAGGAGTTTGTAGGCCCTTGACCGCAGGGACTTCCTCGCACAGTCCAAAGACGTCCGGGTCAGTAAGCTGTGGGTATGCCTCGTTGGAGCCAGAGGCATGAAGACACCTTCAGACTGTGTTAGTCATTGACACAAGTGACGCTGTTCACTGTTGTTTCAATGTACATGTGACAAATAAAGATTATCTTTACTTTTATCACTTTCAGCCATCGAGGTTATGTTGGTGCTTCAGCGCTAAGGACTCTCACCGTCCGGGGCAGGCCCTCTTCTCATTGCCGCCACCAGAGAGGAAGTACAGGAGACTGAAGACCCACACTCAATGATTCAGGAACAGCTTCTTCCCCTCTGCCACCAGGTCATGAACCCACAAACACGCTGCCTTTCACACAATGTATTGATTTTTGTAACTATGAGGTTTTTCTGTGTCTTGCGTTGTGCGACAGTCACAAGAACACCTTTCACAACATGTTCCTGTGATAATTCGGATTCATTCCCTTGGTGGTTGAAGAATTCCTGAGCAAATCCCACAGGGAGTCTCCCCGCCTAACCCCAGTCCCAGCAGAAAGCAGACCCCTCCCGTCCCAGGAAGCCTCAACAGGTTTCGGGGAGGGCGGGGGTCGATGAGGCAGCTTGGGGCGGTATGAGTTTCCAAACCTGGGTAATTGGGACAAAATCTCCTGGCACCAACTAATGAGGATTAATCATCTCCACCAGCTACATTAAGAAGCACTCCCTGCCCAGTGGCAGAAGTCTGCTGGATGTCCCGTGGGTAAGAACTCTCTTCCCCAATCCCCCCCAACGCTCTCTCCCGTTTCCCAGGCAGCAGAACTCTCTGTCGTTTCAGACTGATGAGTGAGATGGAGAGAAGGGAGAAGTTGTCCCTCTCCTTTCTCTCTCTCTCCATGTCTCCCACTCCTTTCGCTCCCTCCCTCTCTCTCACTGCCTCTCGTTCTCTCTGAATCTCTCCTCTCTCTCCCTTTCACTCTTTCTTTCCTATCTCTCTCGCCTTTCTCTATCTCCTTCACTCCCCTCATTTGCCTCCCCCTCTCTTCCATTCCTTAATCTGTTTCCTTCCCAACCTCTCTTCTCTCTCTCGCTCGCGCCCCACCACTACCCCCTTCAAGAGATCCCCTCTCGTGGGACCTTCCTGTGCCAAAGCCTGCTGCGTGGGTCAATGGTGGCTTGTTCCCGGGGGGGGGGGGGTCATGGTGATGGATGGGGAGACACACCCTGGGGCTGAGGCTGGGACAACCCTTTTCCCACTGGAGCAGGGAATCCTGAGCCCAGCAGCAGTTACACTGCCGGTGTTGAGCTCAGAAACCCTGCTGTCCCACGAACCCTCCCATTGCTGGTGGGGGGGGGGGAAGAGTCAGAGAGAGAGGAAAGAAAGGGAAGGAGGGAGAGTGAGGGATAGAGAGAGAGGGTAGGGGAGAGAATAGTAATGAGGGAGGGAGAAACAGGGAGGGAAAAGAAGAAGGGGAGATTTGGGAGAGAGGCAGAGGGAGGGGGAAGAGAATGAGGAGGAAAGGGAGAGAGAAATGGGAGAAAGGAGAGTGGGAGGGAGAGGGAATGTAGTGAGAGAAGGGCCTGGAGAAAGTGAGTGGGTGATTGGGAGAAGGACAGAGAGGGGAAGTGTGATAGGGAGTGGTGAGAGCGAATGAGATGGGGAGAGAGAGGCAGGACCCTACACTCTGGGCTGGGCTGGTGTGAGGGAGCTCCCGTTTCCCAGAGGGGCAGGTGGGAGGTTGGCGATGGGGTTAGTAGGGAACGCGAGGTGGTGAGGTGTTCAGGTGTAGATTCAATACAAACCGTTTCTCAGATGAAGTGGAGACAAATCTCGGTGTTGGTTCCCCTCCGAACTCTACATCTCCGTGAGGCAGCTCCCCTCGCTGGGCAGCAACATGAGGCTCCTCCTCTCTGTCGCAGTTGTGGTTACCTCGCTGTACATACTCACAGGTAGGGTCGCCCTCCACTGAGGGTCAGGGAGGTGGGTGCACAAAAAAGGGGGAGGGGAGGCTGGGGTGGGAGAGGGGCAGGGTTGATGGTGGGGGATGAGGGGGGCAAGGTTTTTTGTGGGGGATGGAGGGGAGAAAGAGGGTGGGGAGAGAGGTTGTTAGAACAGGGAGGGAGAGGGGAGAGGGGCAGGGTTGATGGTGGGGGATGGAGGGGAGAAAGAGGGTGGGGAGAGAGGTTGTTAGAACAGGGAGGGGGAGGGAGAGGGGCAGGGTTGATGGTGGGGGATGGAGGGGAGAAAGGGGGTGGGGGAGAGAGGTTGTTAGAACAGGGAGGGAGAGGGGAGAGGGGCAGGGTTGATGGTGGGGGATGGAGGGGAGAAAGGGGGTGGGGAGAGAGGTTGTTAGAACAGGGAGGGAGAGGGGAGAGGGGCAGGGTTGATGGTGGGGGATGGAGGGGAGAAAGAGGGTGGGGAGAGAGGTTGTTAGAACAGGGAGGGGGAGGGAGAGGGGCAGGGTTGATGGTGGGGGATGGAGGGGAGAAAGGGGGTGGGGAGAGAGGTTGTTAGAACAGGGAGGGGGAGGGAGAGGGGCAGGGTTGATGGTGGGGGATGGAGGGGAGAAAGGGGGTGGGGAGAGGTTGTTAGAACAGGGAGGGAAGAGGGGTAAGGTTGATGTTGCAAGACAGAGGTGTGCTGGGGGGGGTCACTGGACTGGGAGGGAGGAAGGAGGAGGTGGATGTGGTTTGCAATGAGAGAGGTCGAAGGGGGACTGCGGAGGGGGGAGACGGTCTGGATGATGAAGGAGGGGAAGCGGGGCTGTGGTGAAGGAGAAGGGGGACGGGGTGCAAGGACAGACGGCGGCACGTTCATCAGACAGGACTGACGGCACCCCCCTCTCCCTCGGTCTTCCGTCCCAGACCTGGCGAGCTCGTCGCGGGTGAAGCCGTGGGGGGCCGAGGAACGCCGAACCTACGTGTCCGAGTACTACAGCCTCAGTGAGCGCTTCCGCAACTTCTTTGAGAAACTCCGCACGGCCTGGAGGGAATTCTTCTCGGACCTCAACATCGGTAACTTCGGCGAGAAGGTCCGGTGAGTACCAGTTGGCGTGGAACAAGTTCACTGACAAACAGGGCGGTGAAGAAGGCGTTTGTGACGACACATTACGCACTCGTCCAACCAATTCCTACCCAGACGGCTTCCTCATGCCAGGAGGCCACTCAGCCCACGAAGGCTCTACTAATCCCCGGTCAAACCCGCAGTGATATGTCCGAGACCATTCTGTCACCACGGTCCACGCGGTGTTTCTGTGTGCAGTCAGCCAGATCTCCTGTCAGCTCAAGGGTGTCCCCGGGGCTTCAATCGATCGCTGTGAATTACAGCCCCCCACCCTACCCTCTGCGTATAGGTGACAGGTTGAATTTGGGGGAAATTTGAGAGCAGTTATTTCGGGGGAAATTAGATAGCACGACCGTTAACACACTGAGTAACTCTGCCCAGGACTCCAAAGATAAAGTTGTAGCCGACAATGAAGTGAATGTCTGGATCTACGATGAAGGGAGCCACGATGAATTTTAATTTGGACTGAGAAGTGTTATACTTCGGGAAGTTAAACGAGGGCAGGATGGACGCAGAGAACGGTAGCACCCCGGGGGGTAATGTAGAACAGAGAGACCCAGGGGTACAGGTACACGGTTCCCTGGGGAGTGATGTAGAACAGAGAGACCCAGGGGTACAGGTACACGGTTCCCTGGGGAGTGAGGTGGAACAGAGAGACCCAGGGGTACAGGTACACGGTTCCCTGGGGAGTGATGTAGAACAGACAGACCCAGGGGTACAGGTACACGGTTCCCTGGGGAGTGATGTAGAACAGAGAGACCCAGGGGTACAGGTACACGGTTCCCTGGGGAGTGATGTGGAATAGAGAGACCCAGAGGTACAGGTACACGGTTCCCTGGGGGAGGGGGAGTGATGTGGAACAGAGAGACCCAGGGGTACAGGTACACGGTTCCCTGGGGAGTGATGTAGAACAGAGAGACCCAGGGGTACAGGTACACGGCTCCCTGGGGAATGATGTAGAACAGAGAGACCCAGGGGTACAGATACACGGTTCCCTGAGATGTGATGTGGAACAGAGAGACCTGGGGGAACAGGTACACGGTTCCCTAGGGAGTGATGGGGAACAGAGAGTCCCAGGGGTACAGGTACACGGTTCCCTGGGGAGTGATGTGGAACAGACAGACCCAGGGGTACAGGTACACGGTTCCCTGGGGAGTGATGTGGAACAGAGAGACCCAGGGGTACAGGTACACGGTTCCCTGAGGTGGGGGGGTGATGTGGAACAGAGAGACCCAGGGGTACAGGTACACGGTTCCCTGGGGAATGATGTGGAATAGAGAGACCCAGGGGTACAGGTACACGGTTCCCTGAGGGGGGGGGTGATGTGGAACAGAGACCCAGGGGTACAGGTACACGGTTCCCTGAGGGGGGCGGTGATGTGGAACAGAGAGACCCAGGGGTACAGGTACACGGTTCCCTGGGGAGTGAGGTGGAACAGAGAGACCCAGGGGTACAGTACACGGTTCCCTGGGGAGTGATGTGGAACAGACAGACCCAGGGGTACAGGTACACGGTTCCCTGGGGAGTGATGTAGAACGGAGAGACCCAGGGGTACAGGTACACGTTTCCCTGGGGAGTGATGTGGAACAGAGAGACCCCGGGGTACAGGTACACGGTTCCCCGGGGAGTGATGTGGAACAGACAGACCCAGGGGTACAGGTACACAGTTCCCTGGGGAGTGAGGTGGAACAGAGAGACCCAGGGGTACAGTACACGGTTCCCTGGGGAGTGATGTGGAACAGACAGACCCAGGGGTACAGGTACACGGTTCCCTGGGGAGTGATGTAGAACGGAGAGACCCAGGGGTACAGGTACACGTTTCCCTGGGGAGTGATGTGGAACAGAGAGACACCGGGGAGTGGTATGGAACAGACAGACCCAGGGGTACAGGTACACGGTTCCCTGGGGAGTGATGTAGAACGGAGAGACCCAGGGGTACAGGTACACGTTTCCCTGGGGGGTTATGTGGAATAGACAGACCCAGGGGTACAGGTACACGGTTCCCTGGGGAGTGATGTAGAACAGACAGACCCAGGGATATAGGTACACGGTTCCCTGGGGAGTGATGTAGAACAGACAGACCCAGGGGTACAGGTACACGGTTCCCTGGGGAGTGATGTAGAACAGAGAGACCCAGGGGTACAGGTACACGGTTCCCTGGGGAGTGATGTGGAATAGAGAGACCCAGGGGTACAGGTACACGGTTCCCTGGGGGAGGGGGAGTGATGTGGAATAGAGAGACCCAGGGGTACAGGTACACGGTTCTCTGGGGAGTGATGTGGAACAGAGAGACCCAGGAGTACAGGTACATGGTTCCCTGACGGGGGGGTGATGTGGAACAGAGAGACCCAGGAGTACAGGTACACGGTTCCCTGGGGAGTGATGTAGAACAGAGAGACCCAGGGGTACAGGTACACGGTTCCCTGAGGGGGGGGTGATGTGGAACAGAGACCCAGGGGTACAGGTACACGGTTCCCTGAGGGGGGCGGTGATGTGGAACAGAGAGACCCAGGGGTACAGGTACACGGTTCCCTGGGGAGTGAGGTGGAACAGAGAGACCCAGGGGTACAGTACACGGTTCCCTGGGGAGTGATGTGGAACAGACAGACCCAGGGGTACAGGTACACGGTTCCCTGGGGAGTGATGTAGAACGGAGAGACCCAGGGGTACAGGTACACGTTTCCCTGGGGAGTGATGTGGAACAGAGAGACCCCGGGGTACAGGTACACGGTTCCCCGTGGAGTGATGTGGAACAGACAGACCCAGGGGTACAGGTACACGGTTCCCTGGGGAGTGAGGTGGAACAAAGAGACCCAGGGGTACAGTACACGGTTCCCTGGGGAGTGATGTGGAACAGACAGACCCAGGGGTACAGGTACACGGTTCCCTGGGGAGTGATGTAGAACGGAGAGACCCAGGGGTACAGGTACACGTTTCCCTGGGGAGTGATGTGGAACAGAGAGACCCCGGGGAGTGGTATGGAACAGACAGACACAGGGGTACAGGTACACGGTTCCCTGGGGAGTGATGTAGAACGGAGAGACCCAAGGGTACAGGTACACGTTTCCCTGAGGGGGGGGGTGATGTGGAACAGAGACCCAGGGGTACAGGTACACGGTTCCCTGAGGGGGGCGGTGATGTGGAACAGAGAGACCCAGGGGTACAGGTACACGGTTCCCTGGGGAGTGAGGTGGAACAGAGAGACCCAGGGGTACAGTACACGGTTCCCTGGGGAGTGATGTGGAACAGACAGACCCAGGGGTACAGGTACACGGTTCCCTGGGGAGTGATGTAGAACGGAGAGACCCAGGGGTACAGGTACACGTTTCCCTGGGGAGTGATGTGGAACAGAGAGACCCCGGGGTACAGGTACACGGTTCCCCGGGGAGTGATGTGGAACAGACAGACCCAGGGGTACAGGTACACAGTTCCCTGGGGAGTGAGGTGGAACAGAGAGACCCAGGGGTACAGTACACGGTTCCCTGGGGAGTGATGTGGAACAGACAGACCCAGGGGTACAGGTACACGGTTCCCTGGGGAGTGATGTAGAACGGAGAGACCCAGGGGTACAGGTACACGTTTCCCTGGGGAGTGATGTGGAACAGAGAGACCCCGGGGAGTGGAATGGAACAGACAGACCCAGGGGTACAGGTACACGGTTCCCTGGGGAGTGATGTAGAACGGAGAGACCCAGGGGTACAGGTACACGTTTCCCTGGGGGGTTATGTGGAATAGACAGACCCAGGGGTACAGGTACACGGTTCCCTGGGGAGTGATGTAGAACAGACAGACCCAGGGATATAGGTACACGGTTCCCTGGGGAGTGATGTAGAACAGACAGACCCAGGGGTACAGGTACACGGTTCCCTGGGGAGTGATGTAGAACAGAGAGACCCAGGGGTACAGGTACACGGTTCCCTGGGGAGTGATGTGGAATAGAGAGACCCAGGGGTACAGGTACACGGTTCCCTGGGGGAGGGGGAGTGATGTGGAACAGAGAGACCCAGGGGTACAGGTACACTGTTCCCTGGGGAGTGATGTGGAATAGAGAGACCCAGGGGTACAGGTACACGGTTCTCTGGGGAGTGATGTGGAACAGAGAGACCCAGGAGTACAGGTACATGGTTCCCTGACGGGGGGGTGATGTGGAACAGAGAGACCCAGGAGTACAGGTACACGGTTCCCTGGGGAGTGATGTAGAACAGAGAGACCCAGGGGTACAGGTACACGGTTCCCTGAGGGGGGGGGTGATGTGGAACAGAGACCCAGGGGTACAGGTACACGGTTCCCTGAGGGGGGCGGTGATGTGGAACAGAGAGACCCAGGGGTACAGGTACACGGTTCCCTGGGGAGTGAGGTGGAACAGAGAGACCCAGGGGTACAGTACACGGTTCCCTGGGGAGTGATGTGGAACAGACAGACCCAGGGGTACAGGTACACGGTTCCCTGGGGAGTGATGTAGAACGGAGAGACCCAGGGGTACAGGTACACGTTTCCCTGGGGAGTGATGTGGAACAGAGAGACCCCGGGGTACAGGTACACGGTTCCCCGTGGAGTGATGTGGAACAGACAGACCCAGGGGTACAGGTACACGGTTCCCTGGGGAGTGAGGTGGAACAAAGAGACCCAGGGGTACAGTACACGGTTCCCTGGGGAGTGATGTGGAACAGACAGACCCAGGGGTACAGGTACACGGTTCCCTGGGGAGTGATGTAGAACGGAGAGACCCAGGGGTACAGGTACACGTTTCCCTGGGGAGTGATGTGGAACAGAGAGACCCCGGGGAGTGGTATGGAACAGACAGACCCAGGGGTACAGGTACACGGTTCCCTGGGGAGTGATGTAGAACGGAGAGACCCAAGGGTACAGGTACACGTTTCCCTGGGGGGTTATGTGGAACAGACAGACCCAGGGGTACAGGTACACGGTTCCCTGGGGAGTGATGTAGAACAGAGAGACCCAGGGGTACAGGAACATGGTTCCCTGGGGAGTGATGTAGAACAGACAGACCCAGGGGTACAGGTACACGGTTCCCTGGGGGGTGATGTGGAACAGAGAGACCCAGGGGTACAGGTACACATTACCTGGGGAGTGATGTGGAACAGAGAGATCCTGGGGTACAGGGACACTGTTCCCTGGGGGGTGATGTGGAACAGAGAGACCCAGGGGTACAGGTACACATTACCTGGGGGGTGATGTAGAACAGAGAGACACAGGGGTACAGGTACACATTACCTGGGGGGTGAAGTGGAACAGATAGACCCAGGGGTACAGGTACACATTACCTGGGGGGTGATGTAGAACAGAGAGACACAGGGGTACAGGTACACGTTTCCCTGGGGGGTGATGTGGAACAGAGAGACACTGGGTACAGGTACACGTCACCTGGGGAGTGATGTGGAACAGAGAGATCCTCAGGTACAGGTACATGGTTCGCTGGGGGAGGGGGAGTAATGTAGAACAGTGAGACCCAGGGGTACAGATACACGGTTCCCTGGGGAGTGATGTAGAACAGAGAAACCCTGGGGTACAGGTACACGGTTCCCTGGGAACTGATGTAGAACAGAGAGACCCAAGGGTACAGGTACACGGTTCCCTGGGGAGTGATGTGGAACAGAGAGACCCAGGGGTACAGGTACACGGTTCCCGGGGGCAGAGGGTGATGTGGAAAAGAGAGACCCAGGGGTACAGGTACACCGTTCCCTGGGGAGTGAAGTACAACAGACAGACCCAGGGGTACAGTTACACGGTTCCCTGGGGAGGGGGTGATGTAGAACAGAGAGATCCACGGGTACAGGTACACGGTTCCCTGGGGAGTGATGTGGAACAGAGAGACCCAGGGGTACAGGTACACAGTTCCCTGGGGAGTGATGTGGAACAGAGAGACCCAGGGGTACAGGTATACGGTTCCCTGGGGAGTGATGTGGAACAGAGAGACCCCGGGGTACAGGTACACAGTTCCCTGGGGAGTGATGTGGAACAGAGAGACCCAGGGGTACAGGTACACGGTTCCCTGGGGAGTGATGTGGAACAGAGAGACCCAGGGGTACAGGTACACAGTTCCCTGGGGAGTGATGTGGAACAGAGAGACCCAGGGGTACAGGTACACGGTTCCCGGGGGCAGAGGGTGATGTGGAAAAGAGAGACCCAGGGGTACAGGTACACCGTTCCCTGGGGAGTGATGTACAACAGACAGACCCAGGGGTACAGGTACGCGTTTCCCTGGGAACTGATGTAGAACAGAGAGACCCAAGGGTACAGGTACACGGTTCCCTGGGGAGTGATGTGGAACAGAGAGACCCAGGGGTACAGGTACACGGTTCCCGGGGGCAGAGGGTGTTGTGGAAAAGAGAGACCCAGGGGTACAGGTACACCGTTCCCTGGGGAGTGATGTACAACAGACAGACCCAGGGGTACAGGTACGCGTTTCCCTGGGAACTGATGTAGAACAGAGAGACCCAAGGGTACAGGTACACGGTTCCCTGGGGAGTGATGTGGAACAGAGAGACCCAGGGGTACAGGTACACGGTTCCCGGGGGCAGAGGGTGATGTGGAAAAGAGAGACCCAGGGGTACAGGTACACCGTTCCCTGGGGAGTGAAGTACAACAGACAGACCCAGGGGTACAGTTACATGGTTCCCTGGGGAGGGGGTGATGTAGAACAGAGAGATCCACGGGTACAGGTACACGGTTCCCTGGGGAGTGATGTGGAACAGAGAGACCCAGGGGTACAGGTACACAGTTCCCTGGGGAGTGATGTGGAACAGAGAGACCCAGGGGTACAGGTATACGGTTCCCTGGGGAGTGATGTGGAACAGAGAGACCCAGGGGTACAGGTATACGGTTCACTAGGGGGGGGGGTGATGTAGAACAGAGAGAGACCCAGGGGTACAGGTACACGGTTCCTGGGGGGGGGTGATATAGAACAGAGAAACCCAGGGGTACAGGTACACAATTCCCTGGGGAGTGATGTGGAACAGAGAGACCCAGGGGTACAGCTACACGGTTCAGTGGGGCAGAGGGTGATGTGGAACAGAGAGACCCAGGGGTACAGGTACACGGTTCCCTGGGGAGTGATGTAGAACAGAGAGACCCTGGGGTACAGGTACACGGTTCCCTGGGGAGTGATGTAAAACAGACAGACCCTGGGGTACAGGTACATGGGTCCATGGGGAGTGATGTAGAACAGAGAGATCCAGGGGTACAGTTACACGGTTCCCTGGGGAGGGGGTGATTTAGAACAGAGAGACCCAGGGGTACAGGTACACGGTACCCGGGGGGGGTGTGATATAGAACAGAGAGACCCAGGGGTACAGGTACACAGTTCCCTGGGGAGTGATGTGGAACAGAGAGACCCAGGGGTACAGGTACACGGTTCCCTGGGGAGTGATGTGGAACAGAGAGACCCTGGAGTACAGGTACACGGTTCCCTGGGGAGTGATGTGGAACAGAGAAACCCAGGGGTACAGGTACACGGTTCCCTGGGGAGGGATGTAGAACAGAGAGACCCTGGGGTACAGGTACACGGTTCCCTGGGGAGGGGGTGATGTAGAACAGAGAGACCCAGGGGTACAGGTACACGTTTCCCTGGGGGGTTATGTGGAACAGACAGACCCAGGGGTACAGGTACACGGTTCCCTGAGGAGTGATGTAGAACAGAGAGACCCTGGGGTACAGTTACACGGTTCCCTGGGGAGGGAGTGATGTAGAACAGAGAGACCCAGGGGTACAGGTACACGGTTCCCTGGGGAGGGGGTGATGTAGAACAGAGAGACCCAGGGGTACAGGTACACGTTTCCCTGGGGAGGGGGTGATGTAGAACAGAGAGACCCAGGGGTACAGGTACACGTTTCCCTGGGGGGTTATGTGGAACAGACAGACCCAGGGGTACAGGTACACGGTTCCCTGGGGAGTGATGTAGAACAGAGAGACCCTGGGGTACAGTTACACGGTTCCCTGGGGAGGGAGTGATGTAGAACAGAGAGACCCAGGGGTACAGGTACACGGTTCCCTGGGGAGTGATGTGGAACAGAGAGACCCAGGGGTACAGGTACACGGTTCCCTGGGGAGTGATGTAGAACAGAGAGACCCTGGGGTACAGTTACACGGTTCACTGGGGAGGGAGTGATGTGGAACAGAGAGACCCAGAGGTACAGGTACACGGTTCCCTTTGGAGTGATGTAGAACGGAGAGTCCCAGGGGTACAGGTACACGGTTCCCTGAGGTGGGGGGGTGATGTGGAACAGAGAGACCCAGGGGAACAGGTACACGGTTCCCTGGGGAATGATGTGGAATAGAGAGACCCAGGGGTACAGGTACATGGTTCCCTGAGGGGGGGGGGGGGTGATGTGGAACAGAGACCCAGGGGTACAGGTACACGGTTCCTTGAGGGGGGCGGTGATGTGGAACAGAGAGACCCAGGGGTACAGGTACACGGTTCCCTGGGGAGTGAGTTGGAACAGAGAGACCCAGGGGTACAGTACACGGTTCCCTGGGGAGTGATGTGGAACAGACAGACCCAGGGGTACAGGTACACGGTTCCCTGGGGAGTGATGTAGAACGGAGAGACCCAGGGGTTCAGGTACACGTTTCCCTGGGGAGTGATGTGGAACAGAGAGACCCCGGGGTACAGGTACACGGTTCCCCGGGGAGTGATGTGGAACAGACAGACCCAGGGGTACAGGTACACGGTTCCCTGGGGAGTGAGGTGGAACAGAGAGACCCAGAGGTACAGTACACGGTTCCCTGGGGAGTGATGTGGAACAGACAGACCCAGGGGTACAGGTACACGGTTCCCTGGGGAGTGATGTAGAACGGAGAGACCCAGGGGTACAGGTACACGTTTCCCTGGGGAGTGATGTGGAACAGAGAGACCCCGGGGAGTGGTATGGAACAGACAGACCCAGGGGTACAGGTACACGGTTCCCTGGGGAGTGATGTAGAACGGAGAGTCCCAGGGGTACAGGTACATGTTTCCCTGGGGGGTTATGTGGAACAGACAGACCCAGGGGTACAGGTACACGGTTCCCTGGGGAGTGATGTAGAACAGAGAGACCCAGGGGTACAGGAACATGGTTCCCTGGGGAGTGATGTAGAACAGACAGACCCAGGGGTACAGGTACACGGTTCCCTGGGGGGTGATGTGGAACAGAGAGACCCAGGGGTACAGGTACACATTACCTGGGGGGTGATGTAGAACAGAGAGACACAAGGGTACAGGTACACGGTTCCCTGGGGGGTGATGTGGAACAGAGAGACCCAGGGGTACAGGTACACGTTTCCCTGGGGGGTGATGTGGAACAGAGAGACACTGGGTACAGGTACACGTCACCTGGGGAGTGATGTGGAACGGAGAGATCCTCAGGTACAGGTACATGGTTCCCTGGGGGAGGGGGAGTGATGTAGAACAGTGAGACCCAGGGGTACAGATACACGGTTCCCTGGGGAGTGATGTAAAACAGAGAGACCCGTGGGTACAGGTACACGGTTCCCTGGGGAGTGATGTGGAACAGAGAGACCCAGGGGTACAGGTACACGGTTCCCTGGGGAGTGATGTGGAACAGAGAGACCCAGGGGTACAGGTACACGGTTCCCTGGGGAGTGATGTAGAACAGAGAGACCCTGGGGTACAGTTACTCGGTTCACTGGGGAGGGAGTGATGTGGAACAGAGAGACCCAGGGGTACAGGTACACGGTTCCCTTTGGAGTGATGTAGAACGGAGAGACCCAGGGGTACAGGTACACGGTTCCCTGAGGTGGGGGGGTGATGTGGAACAGAGAGAACCAGGGGTACAGGTACACGGTTCCCTGGGGAATGATGTGGAATAGAGAGACCCAGAGGTACAGGTACATGGTTCCCTGAGGGGGGGGTGATGTGGAACAGAGACCCAGGGGTACAGGTACACGGTTCCCTGAGGGGGGCGGTGATGTGGAACAGACAGACCCAGGGGTACAGTACACGGTTCCCTGGGGAGTGATGTGGAACAGACAGACCCAGGGGTACAGGTACACGTTTCCCTGGGGAGTGATGTGGAACAGAGAGACCCCGGGGAGTGGTATGGAACAGACAGACCCAGGGGTACAGGTACACGGTTCCCTGGGGAGTGATGTAGAACGGAGAGACCCAGGGGTACAGGTACACGTTTCCCTGGGGGGTTATGTGGAACAGACAGACCCAGGGGTACAGGTACACGGTTCCCTGGGGAGTGATGTAGAACAGACAGACCCAGGGGTACAGGTACACGGTTCCCTGGGGGGTGATGTGGAACAGAGAGACCCAGGGGTACAGGTACACATTACCTGGGGAGTGATGTGGAACAGTGAGATCCTGGGGTACAGGGACACTGTTCCCTGGGGGGTGATGTGGAACAGAGAGACCCAGGGGTACAGGTACACATTACCTGGGGGGTGATGTAGAACAGAGAGACACAGGGGTACAGGTACACGGTTCCCTGGGGGGTGATGTGGAACAGAGAGACCCAGGGGTACAGGTACACGGTTCCCTGGGGGGTGATGTGGAACAGAGAGACACTGGGTACAGGTACACGTCACCTGGGGAGTGATGTGGAACGGAGAGATCCTCAGGTACAGGTACATGGTTCCCTGGGGGAGGGGGAGTGATGTAGAACAGTGAGACCCAGGGGTACAGATACACGGTTCCCTGGGGAGTGATGTAAAACAGAGAGACCCGGGGGTACAGGTACACTGTTCCATGGGGAGTGATGTGGAACAGAGAGACCCAGGGGTACAGGTACATGGTTCCCTGGGGAGTGATGTGGAACAGAGAGACCCAGGGGTACAGGTACACGGTTCCCTGGGGAGTGATGTAGAACAGAGAGACTCTGGGGTACAGTTACACGGTTCACTGGGGAGGGAGTGATGTGGAACAGAGAGACCCAGGGGTACAGGTACACGGTTCCCTTTGGAGTGATGTAGAACGGAGAGACCCAGGGGTACAGGTACACGGTTCCCTGAGGTGGGGGGGGTGATGTGGAACAGAGAGACCCAGGGGTACAGGTACACGGTTCCCTGGGGAATGATGTGGAATAGAGAGACCCAGGGGTACAGGTACATGGTTCCCTGAGGGGGGGGTGATGTGGAACAGAGACCCTGGGGTACAGGTACACGGTTCCCTGAGGGGGGCGGTGATGTGGAACAGACAGACCCAGGGGTACAGTACACGGTTCCCTGGGGAGTGATGTGGAACAGACAGACCCAGGGGTACAGGTACACGGTTCCCTGGGGAGTGATGTAGAACGGAGAGACCCAGGGGTACAGGTACACGTTTCCCTGGGGAGTGATGTGGAACAGAGAGACCCCGGGGTACAGGTACACGGTTCCCCGGGGAGTGATGTGGAACAGACAGACCCAGGGGTACAGGTACACGGTTCCCTGGGGAGTGAGGTGGAACAGAGAGACCCAGGGGGACAGTACACGGTTCCCTGGGGAGTGATGTGGAACGGAGAGACCCAGGGGTACAGGTACACGTTTCCCTGGGGAGTGATGTGGAACAGAGAGACCCCGGGGAGTGGTATGGAACAGACAGACCCAGGGGTACAGGTACACGGTTCCCTGGGGAGTGATGTAGAACGGAGAGACCCAGGGGTACAGGTACACGTTTCCCTGGGGGGTTATGTGGAACAGACAGACCCAGGGGTACAGGTACACGGTTCCCTGGGGAGTGATGTAGAACAGAGAGACCCAGTGGTACAGGTACACATTACCTGGGGAGTGATGTGGAACAGAGAGATCCTGGGGTACAGGGACACTGTTCCCTGGGGGGTGATGTGGAACAGAGAGACCCAGGGGTACAGGTACACATTACCTGGGGGGTGATGTAGAACAGAGAGACACAGGGGTACAGGTACACGGTTCCCTGGGGGGTGATGTGGAACAGAGAGACACAGGGTACAGGTACACGTCACCTGGGGAGTGATGTGGAACGGAGAGATCCTCAGGTACAGGTACATGGTTCCCTGGAGGAGGGGGAGTGATGTAGAACAGTGAGACCCAGGGGTACAGATACACGGTTCCCTGGGGAGTGATGTAGAACAGAGAGACCCGGGGGTACAGGTACACGGTTCCCTGGGGAGTGATGTGGAACAGAGAGACCCAGGGGTACAGGTACACGGTTCCCTGGGGAGTGATGTGGAACAGAGAGACCCTGGAGTACAGGTACACGGTTCCCTGGGGAGTGATGTGGAACAGAGAGACCCAGGGGTACAGGTACACGGTTCCCTGGGGAGTGATGTGGAACAGAGAGACCCTGGAGTACAGGTACACGGTTCCCTGGGGAGTGATGTGGAACAGAGAAACCCAGGGGTACAGGTACACGGTTCCCTGGGGAGGGATGTAGAACAGAGAGACCCTGGGGTACAGGTACACGGTTCCCTGGGGAGGGGGTGATGTAGAACAGAGAGACCCAGGGGTACAGGTACACGTTTCCCTGGGGGGTTATGTGGAACAGACAGACCCAGGGGTACAGGTACACGGTTCCCTGGGGAGTGATGTAGAACAGAGAGACCCTGGGGTACAGTTACACGGTTCCCTGGGGAGGGAGTGATGTAGAACAGAGAGACCCAGGGGTACAGGTACACGGTTCCCTGGGGAGTGATGTGGAACAGAGAGACCCAGGGGTACAGGTACACGGTTCCCTGGGGAGTGATGTAGAACAGAGAGACCCTGGGGTACAGTTACACGGTTCACTGGGGAGGGAGTGATGTGGAACAGAGAGACCCAGGGGTACAGGTACACGGTTCCCTTTGGAGTGATGTAGAACGGAGAGACCCAGGGGTACAGGTACACGGTTCCCTGAGGTGGGGGGGTGATGTGGAACAGAGAGACCCAGGGGAACAGGTACACGGTTCCCTGGGGAATGATGTGGAATAGAGAGACCCAGGGGTACAGGTACATGGTTCCCTGAGGGGGGGGGGTGATGTGGAACAGAGACCCAGGGGTACAGGTACACGGTTCCCTGAGGGGGGCGGTGATGTGGAACAGAGAGACCCAGGGGTACAGGTACACGGTTCCCTGGGGAGTGAGGTGGAACAGAGAGACCCAGGGGTACAGTACACGGTTCCCTGGGGAGTGATGTGGAACAGACAGACCCAGGGGTACAGGTACACGGTTCCCTGGGGAGTGATGTAGAACGGAGAGACCCAGGGGTACAGGTACACGTTTCCCTGGGGAGTGATGTGGAACAGAGAGACCCCGGGGTACAGGTACACGGTTCCCCGGGGAGTGATGTGGAACAGACAGACCCAGGGGTACAGGTACACGGTTCCCTGGGGAGTGAGGTGGAACAGAGAGACCCAGAGGTACAGTACACGGTTCCCTGGGGAGTGATGTGGAACAGACAGACCCAGGGGTACAGGTACACGGTTCCCTGGGGAGTGATGTAGAACGGAGAGACCCAGGGGTACAGGTACACGTTTCCCTGGGGAGTGATGTGGAACAGAGAGACCCCGGGGAGTGGTATGGAACAGACAGACCCAGGGGTACAGGTACACGGTTCCCTGGGGAGTGATGTAGAACGGAGAGTCCCAGGGGTACAGGTACATGTTTCCCTGGGGGGTTATGTGGAACAGACAGACCCAGGGGTACAGGTACACGGTTCCCTGGGGAGTGATGTAGAACAGAGAGACCCAGGGGTACAGGAACATGGTTCCCTGGGGAGTGATGTAGAACAGACAGACCCAGGGGTACAGGTACACGGTTCCCTGGGGGGTGATGTGGAACAGAGAGACCCAGGGGTACAGGTACACATTACCTGGGGGGTGATGTAGAACAGAGAGACACAAGGGTACAGGTACACGGTTCCCTGGGGGGTGATGTGGAACAGAGAGACCCAGGGGTACAGGTACACGGTTCCCTGGGGGGTGATGTGGAACAGAGAGACACTGGGTACAGGTACACGTCACCTGGGGAGTGATGTGGAACGGAGAGATCCTCAGGTACAGGTACATGGTTACCTGGGGGAGGGGGAGTGATGTAGAACAGTGAGACCCAGGGGTACAGATACACGGTTCCCTGGGGAGTGATGTAAAACAGAGAGACCCGTGGGTACAGGTACACGGTTCCCTGGGGAGTGATGTGGAACAGAGAGACCCAGGGGTACAGGTACACGGTTCCCTGGGGAGTGATGTGGAACAGAGAGACCCAGGGGTACAGGTACACGGTTCCCTGGGGAGTGATGTAGAACAGAGAGACCCTGGGGTACAGTTACACGGTTCACTGGGGAGGGAGTGATGTGGAACAGAGAGACCCAGGGGTACAGGTACACGGTTCCCTTTGGAGTGATGTAGAACGGAGAGACCCAGGGGTACAGGTACACGGTTCCCTGAGGTGGGGGGGTGATGTGGAACAGAGAGACCCAGGGGTACAGGTACACGGTTCCCTGGGGAATGATGTGGAATAGAGAGACCCAGGGGTACAGGTACATGGTTCCCTGAGGGGGGGGTGATGTGGAACAGAGACCCAGGGGTACAGGTACACGGTTCCCTGAGGGGGGCGGTGATGTGGAACAGACAGACCCAGGGGTACAGTACACGGTTCCCTGGGGAGTGATGTGGAACAGACAGACCCAGGGGTACAGGTACACATTTCCCTAGGGAGTGATGTGGAACAGAGAGACCCCGGGGAGTGGTATGGAACAGACAGACCCAGGGGTACAGGTACACGGTTCCCTGGGGAGTGATGTAGAACGGAGAGACCCAGGGGTACAGGTACACGTTTCCCTGGGGGGTTATGTGGAACAGACAGACCCAGGGGTACAGGTACACGGTTCCCTGGGGAGTGATGTAGAACAGAGAGACCCAGGGGTACAGGAACATGGTTCCCTGGGGAGTGATGTAGAACAGACAGACCCAGGGGTACAGGTACACGGTTCCCTGGGGGGTGATGTGGAACAGAGAGACCCAGGGGTACAGGTACACATTACCTGGGGAGTGATGTGGAACAGAGAGATCCTGGGGTACAGGGACACTGTTCCCTGGGGGGTGATGTGGAACAGAGAGACCCAGGGGTACAGGTACACATTACCTGGGGGGTGATGTAGAACAGAGAGACACAGGGGTACAGGTACACGGTTCCCTGGGGGGTGATGTGGAACAGAGAGACCCAGGGGTACAGGTACACGGTTCCCTGGGGGGTGATGTGGAACAGAGAGACACTGGGTACAGGTACACGTCACCTGGGGAGTGATGTGGAACGGAGAGATCCTCAGGTACAGGTACATGGTTCCCTGGGGGAGGGGGAGTGATGTAGAACAGTGAGACCCAGGGGTACAGATACACGGTTCCCTGGGGAGTGATGTAAAACAGAGAGACCCGGGGGTACAGGTACACTGTTCCATGGGGAGTGATGTGGAACAGAGAGACCCAGGGGTACAGGTACACGGTTCCCTGGGGAGTGATGTGGAACAGAGAGACCCAGGGGTACAGGTACACGGTTCCCTGGGGAGTGATGTAGAACAGAGAGACTCTGGGGTACAGTTACACGGTTCACTGGGGAGGGAGTGATGTGGAACAGAGAGACCCAGGGGTACAGGTACACGGTTCCCTTTGGAGTGATGTAGAACGGAGAGACCCAGGGGTACAGGTACACGGTTCCCTGAGGTGGGGGGGGTGATGTGGAACAGAGAGACCCAGGGTACAGGTACACGGTTCCCTGGGGAATGATGTGGATTAGAGAGACCCAGGGGTACAGGTACATGGTTCCCTGAGGGGGGGGTGATGTGGAACAGAGACCCTGGGGTACAGGTACACGGTTCCCTGAGGGGGGCGGTGATGTGGAACAGACAGACCCAGGGGTACAGTACACGGTTCCCTGGGGAGTGATGTGGAACAGACAGACCCAGGGGTACAGGTACACGGTTCCCTGGGGAGTGATGTAGAACGGAGAGACCCAGGGGTACAGGTACACGTTTCCCTGGGGAGTGATGTGGAACAGAGAGACCCCGGGGTACAGGTACACGGTTCCCTGGGGAGTGATGTGGAACAGAGAGACCCCGGGGAGTGGTATGGAACAGACAGACCCAGGGGTACAGGTACACGGTTCCCTGGGGAGTGATGTAGAACGGAGAGACCCAGGGGTACAGGTACACGTTTCCCTGGGGGGTTATGTGGAACAGACAGACCCAGGGGTACAGGTACACGGTTCCCTGGGGAGTGATGTAGAACAGAGAGACCCAGTGGTACAGGTACACATTACCTGGGGAGTGATGTGGAACAGAGAGATCCTGGGGTACAGGGACACTGTTCCCTGGGGGGTGATGTGGAACAGAGAGACCCAGGGGTACAGGTACACATTACCTGGGGGGTGATGTAGAACAGAGAGACACAGGGGTACAGGTACACGGTTCCCTGGGGGGTGATGTGGAACAGAGAGACACAGGGTACAGGTACACGTCACCTGGGGAGTGATGTGGAACGGAGAGATCCTCAGGTACAGGTACATGGTTCCCTCGGGGAGGGGGAGTGATGTAGAACAGTGAGACCCAGGGGTACAGATACACGGTTCCCTGGGGAGTGATGTAGAACAGAGAGACCCGGGGGTACAGGTACACGGTTCCCTGGGGAGTGATGTGGAACAGAGAGACCCAGGGGTACAGGTACACGGTTCCCTGGGCAGGGGGTGATGTCGAACAGAGAGATCCACAGGTACAGGTACACAGTTCCCTGGGGAGTGATGTACAACAGACAGACCCAGGAGTACAGGTACGCGTTTCCCTGGGAACTGATGTAGAACAGAGAGACCCAAGGGTACAGGTACACGGTTCCCTGGGGAGTGATGTGGAACAGAGAGACCCAGGGGTACAGGTACACGGTTCCCGGGGGCAGAGGGTGATGTGGAAAAGAGAGACCCAGGGGTACAGGTACACCGTTCACTGGGGAGTTAAGTACAACAGACAGACCCAGGGGTACAGTTACACGGTTCCCTGGGGAGGGGGTGATGTAGAACAGAGAGATCCACGGGTACAGGTACACGGTTCCCTGGGGAGTGATGTGGAACAGAGAGACCCAGGGGTACAGGTATACGGTTCACTGGGGGGGGGGTGATGTAGAACAGAGAGAGACCCAGGGGTACAGGTACACGGTTCCTGGGGGGGGGTGATATAGAACAGAGAAACCCAGGGGTACAGGTACACAATCCCCTGGGGAGTGATGTGGACAGAGAGACCCAGGGGTACAGGTACACGGTTCAGTGGGGCAGAGGGTGATGTGGAACAGAGAGACCCAGGGGTGCAGATACACGGTTCCCTGGGGAGTGATGTAGAACAGAGAGACCCTGGGGTACAGGTACACGGTTCCCTGGGGAGTGATGTACAACAGACAGACCCTGGGGTACAGGTACATGGGTCCATGGGGAGTGATGTAGAACAGAGAGATCCAGGGGTACAGTTACACGGTTCCCTGGGGAGGGGGTGATTTTGAACAGAGAGTCCCAGGGGTACAGGTACACGGTACCCGGGGGGGGGTGTGATATAGAACAGAGAGACCCAGGGGTACAGGTACACATTTCCCTGGGGAGTGATGTGGAACAGAGAGACCCAGGGGTACAGGTACACGGTTCCCTGGGGAGTGATGTGGAACAGAGAGACCCTGGAGTACAGGTACACGGTTCCCTGGGGAGTGATGTGGAACAGAGAGACCCAGGGGTACAGGTACATGGTTCCCTGGGGAGTGATGTAGAACAGAGAGACCCTGGGGTACAGGTACACGGTTCCCTGGGGAGGGGGTGATGTAGAACAGAGAGACTCAGGGGTACAGGTACACGTTTCCCTGGGGGGGTTATGTGGAACAGACAGACCCAGGGGTACAGGTACACGGTTCCCTGGGGAGGGGGTGATGTCGAACAGAGAGATCCACAGGTACAGGTACACAGTTCCCTGGGGAGTGATGTACAACAGACAGACCCAGGAGTACAGGTACGCGTTTCCCTGGGAACTGATGTAGAACAGAGAGACCCAAGGGTACAGGTACACGGTTCCCTGGGGAGTGATGTGGAACAGAGAGACCCAGGGGTACAGGTACACGGTTCCCGGGGGCAGAGGGTGATGTGGAAAAGAGAGACCCAGGGGTACAGGTACACCGTTCCCTGGGGAGTGAAGTACAACAGACAGACCCTGGGGTACAGGTACATGGGTCCATGGGGAGTGATGTAGAACAGAGAGATCCAGGGGTACAGTTACACGGTTCAGTGGGGCAGAGGGTGATGTGGAACAGAGAGACCCAGGGGTGCAGATACACGGTTCCCTGGGGAGTGATGTAGAACAGAGAGACCCTGGGGTACAGGTACACGGTTCCCTGGGGAGTGATGTACAACAGACAGACCCTGGGGTACAGGTACATGGGTCCATGGGGAGTGATGTAGAACAGAGAGATCCAGGGGTACAGTTACACGGTTCCCTGGGGAGGGGGTGATTTAGAACAGAGAGACCCAGGGGTACAGGTACACGGTACCCGGGGGGGGGGGGTGTGATATAGAACAGAGAGACCCAGGGGTACAGGTACACAGTTCCCTGGGGAGTGATGTGGAACAGAGAGACCCAGGGGTACAGGTACACGGTTCCCTGGGGAGTGATGTGGAACAGAGAGACCCTGGAGTACAGGTACACGGTTCCCTGGGGAGTGATGTACAACAGACAGACCTTGGGGTACAGGTACATGGGTCCATGGGGAGTGATGTAGAACAGAGAGATCCAGGGGTACAGTTACACGGTTCCCTGGGGAGGGGGTGATTTAGAACAGAGAGACCCAGGGGTACAGGTACACGGTACCCGGGGGGGGGGTGTGATATAGAACAGAGAGACCCAGGGGTACAGGTACACAGTTCCCTGGGGAGTGATGTGGAACAGAGAGACCCAGGGGTACAGGTACACGGTTCCCTGGGGAGTGATGTGGAACAGAGAGACCCTGGAGTACAGGTACACGGTTCCCTGGGGAGTGATGTGGAACAGAGAGACCCAGGGGTACAGGTACATGGTTCCCTGGGGAGTGATGTAGAACAGAGAGACCCTGTGGTACAGGTACACGGTTCCCTGGGGAGGGGGTGATGTAGAACAGAGAGACTCAGGGGTACAGGTACACGTTTCCCTGGGGGGGTTATGTGGAACAGACAGACCCAGGGGTACAGGTACACGGCTCCCTGGGGAGTGATGTAGAACAGAGAGACCCTGGGGTACAGTTACACGGTTCCCTGGGGAGGGAGTGATGTAGAACAGTGAGTCCCAGGGGTACAGGTACACGGTTCCCTGGGGAGTGATGTGGAACAGAGAGACCCAGGGGTACAGGTACACGGTTCCCTGGGGAGTGATGTAGAACAGAGAGACCCTGGGGTACAGTTACACGGTTCACTGGGGAGGGAGTGATGTGGAACAGAGAGACCCAGGGGTACAGGTACACGGTTCCCTTTGGAGTGATGTAGAACGGAGAGACCCAGGGGTACAGGTACACGGTTCCCTGGGGAGTGATGTGGAACAGAGAGACCCAGGGGTACAGGTACACGGTTCCCGGGGGCAGAGGGTGATGTGGAAAAGAGAGACCCAGGGGTACAGGTACACCGTTCCCTGGGGAGTGAAGTACAACAGACAGACCCAGGGGTACAGTTACACGGTTCCCTGGGGAGGGGGTGATGTAGAACAGAGAGATCCACGGGTACAGGTACACGGTTCCCTGGGGAGTGATGTGGAACAGAGAGACCCAGGGGTACAGGTATACGGTTCACTGGGGGGGGGGGTGATGTAGAACAGAGAGAGACCCAGGGGTACAGGTACACGGTTCCTGGGGGGGGGTGATATAGAACAGAGAAACCCAGGGGTACAGGTACACAATTCCCTGGGGAGTGATGTGGACAGAGAGACCCAGGGGTACAGGTACACGGTTCAGTGGGGCAGAGGGTGATGTGGAACAGAGAGACCCAGGGGTGCAGATACACGGTTCCCTGGGGAGTGATGTAGAACAGAGAGACCCTGGGGTACAGGTACACGGTTCCCTGGGGAGTGATGTACAACAGACAGACCCTGGGGTACAGGTACATGGGTCCATGGGGAGTGATGTAGAACAGAGAGATCCAGGGGTACATTTACACGGTTCCCTGGGGAGGGGGTGATTTAGAACAGAGAGACCCAGGGGTACAGGTACACGGTACCCGGGGTGGGGTGTGATATAGAACAGAGAGACCCAGGGGTACAGGTACACAGTTCCCTGGGGAGTGATGTGGAACAGAGAGACCCAGGGGTACAGGTACACGGTTCCCTGGGGAGTGATGTGGAACAGAGAGACCCTGGAGTACAGGTACACGGTTCCCTGGGGAGTGAATTGGAACAGAGAGACCCAGGGGTACAGGTACATGGTTCCCTGGGGAGTGATGTAGAACAGAGAGACCCTGGGGTACAGGTACACGGTTCCCTGGGGAGGGGGTGATGTAGAACAGAGAGACTCAGGGGTACAGGTACACGTTTCCCTGGGGGGGTTATGTGGAACAGACAGACCCAGGGGTACAGGTACACGGTTCCCTGGGGAGGGGGTGATGTCGAACAGAGAGATCCACAGGTACAGGTACACAGTTCCCTGGGGAGTGATGTACAACAGACAGACCCAGGAGTACAGGTACACGGTTCCCTGGGGAGTGATGTGGAACAGAGAGACCCAGGGGTACAGGTACACGGTTCCCGGGGGCAGAGGGTGATGTGGAAAAGAGAGACCCAGGGGTACAGGTACACCGTTCCCTGGGGAGTGAAGTACAACAGACAGACCCTGGGGTACAGGTACATGGGTCCATGGGGAGTGATGTAGAACAGAGAGATCCAGGGGTACAGTTACACGGTTCAGTGGGGCAGAGGGTGATGTGGAACAGAGAGACCCAGGGGTGCAGATACACGGTTCCCTGGGGAGTGATGTAGAACAGAGAGACCCTGGGGTACAGGTACACGGTTCCCTGGGGAGTGATGTACAACAGACAGACCCTGGGGTACAGGTACATGGGTCCATGGGGAGTGATGTAGAACAGAGAGATCCAGGGGTACAGTTACACGGTTCCCTGGGGAGGGGGTGATTTAGAACAGAGAGACGCAGGGGTACAGGTACACGGTACCCGGGGGGGGGGGTGTGATATAGAACAGAGAGACCCAGGGGTACAGGTACACAGTTCCCTGGGGAGTGATGTGGAACAGAGAGACCCAGGGGTACAGGTACACGGTTCCCTGGGGAGTGATGTGGAACAGAGAGACCCTGGAGTACAGGTACACGGTTCCCTGGGGAGTGATGTACAACAGACAGACCCTGGGGTACAGGTACATGGGTCCATGGGGAGTGATGTAGAACAGAGAGATCCAGGGGTACAGTTACACGGTTCCCTGGGGAGGGGGTGATTTAGAACAGAGAGACCCAGGGGTACAGGTACACGGTACCCGGGGGGGGGGTGTGATATAGAACAGAGAGACCCAGGGGTACAGGTACACAGTTCCCTGGGGAGTGATGTGGAACAGAGAGACCCAGGGGTACAGGTACACGGTTCCCTGGGGAGTGATGTGGAACAGAGAGACCCTGGAGTACAGGTACACGGTTCCCTGGGGAGTGATGTGGAACAGAGAGACCCAGGGGTACAGGTACATGGTTCCCTGGGGAGTGATGTAGAACAGAGAGACCCTGGGGTACAGGTACACGGTTCCCTGGGGAGGGGGTGATGTAGAACAGAGAGACTCAGGGGTACAGGTACACGTTTCCCTGGGGGGGTTATGTGGAACAGACAGACCCAGGGGTACAGGTACACGGTTCCCTGGGGAGTGATGTAGAACAGAGAGACCCTGGGGTACAGTTACACGGTTCCCTGGGGAGGGAGTGATGTAGAACAGAGAGACCCAGGGGTACAGGTACACGGTTCCCTGGGGAGTGATGTGGAACAGAGAGACCCAGGGGTACAGGTACACGGTTCCCTGGGGAGTGATGTAGAACAGAGAGACCCTGGGGTACAGTTACACGGTTCACTGGGGAGGGAGTGATGTGGAACAGAGAGACCCAGGGGTACAGGTACACGGTTCCCTTTGGAGTGATGTAGAACGGAGAGACCCAGGGGTACAGGTACACGGTTCCCTGAGGTGGGGGGGTGATGTGGAACAGAGAGACCCAGGGGTACAGGTACACGGTTCCCTGGGGAATGATGTGGAATAGAGAGACCCAGGGGTACAGGTACATGGTTCCCTGAGGGGGGGGGGTGATGTGGAACAGAGACCCAGGGGTACAGGTACACGGTTCCCTGAGGGGGGCGGTGATGTGGAAAAGAGAGACCCAGGGATACAGGTACACGGTTCCCTGGGGAGTGAGGTGGAACAGAGAGACCCAGGGGTACAGTACACGGTTCCCTGGGGAGTGATGTGGAACAGACAGACCCAGGGGTAAAGGTACACGGTTCCCCGGGGAGTGATGTGGAACAGACAGACCCAGGGGTACAGGTACACGGTTCCCTGGGGAGTGAGGTGGAACAGAGAGACCCAGGGGTACAGTACACGGTTCCCTGGGGAGTGATGTGGAACAGACAGACCCAGGGGTACAGGTACACGGTTCCCTGGGGAGTGATGTGGAACAGAGAGACACCGGGGAGTGGTATGGAACAGACAGACCCAGGGGTACAGGTACACGGTTCCCTGGGGAGTGATGTAGAACGGAGAGACCCAGGGGTACAGGTACACGTTTCCCTGGGTGGTTATGTGGAACAGACAGACCCAGGGGTACAGATACACGGTACCCTGGGGAGTGATGTAGAACAGAGAGACCCAGGGGTACAGGTACACGGTTCCCTGGGGGGTGATGTGGAACAGAGAGACCCAGGGGTACAGGTACACATTACCTGGGGAGTGATGTGGAACAGAGAGATCCTGGGGTACAGGGACACTGTTCCCTGGGGGGTGATGTGGAACAGAGAGACCCAGGGGTGCAGGTACACATTACCTGGGGGGTGATGTAGAACAGAGAGACACAGGGGTACAGGTACACGGTTCCCTGGGGGGTGATGTGGAACAGAGAGACACTGGGTACAGGTACACGTCACCTGGGGAGTGATGTGTAACGGAGAGATCCTCAGGTACAGTTACATTGTTCCCTGGGGGAGGGGGGTGATGTAGAACAGTGAGACCCAGGGGTACAGATACACGGTTCCCTGGGGAGTGATGTAGAACAGAGAGACCCAGGGGTACAGGTACACGGTTCCCTGGGGAGTGATGTGGAACAGAGAGACCCAGGGGTACAGGTACACGGTTCCCTGGGGAGTGATGTGGAACAGAGAGACCCAGGGGTACAGGTACACAGTTCCCTGGGGAGTGATGTACAACAGACAGACCCAGGGGTACAGGTACGCGTTTCCCTGGGAACTGATGTAGAACAGAGAGACCCAAGGGTACAGGTACACGGTTCCCTGGGGAGTGATGTGGAACAGAGAGACCCAGGGGTACAGGTACACGGTTCCCTGGGGAGTGAAGTACAACAGACAGACACAGGGGTACAGGTACACGGTTCCCGGGGGCAGAGGGTGATGTGGAAAAGAGAGACCCAGGGGTACAGGTACACCGTTCCCTGGGGAGTGAAGTACAACAGACAGACCCAGGGGTACAGTTACACGGTTCCCTGGGGAGGGGGTGATGTAGAACAGAGAGATCCACGGGTACAGGTACACGGTTCCCTAGGGAGTGATGTGGAACAGAGAGACCCAGGGGTACAGGTATACGGTTCACTGGGGGGGTGGGTGATGTAGAACAGAGAGAGACCCAGGGGTACAGGTACACAATTCCCTGGGGAGTGATGTGGAACAGAGAGACCCAGGGGTACAGGTACACGGTTCAGTGGGGCAGATGGTGATGTGGAAAAGAGAGACCCAGGGGTACAGGTACACGGTTCCCGGGGGCAGAGGGTGATGTGGAAAAGAGAGACCCATGGGTACAGGTACACGGTTCCATGGGGGGTGATGTAGAACAGAGAGATCCAGGGGTACAGTTACACGGTTCCCTGGGGAGGGGGTGATTTAGAACAGAGAGACCCAGGGGTACAGGTACACGGTACCCGGGGGGCGGGTGTGATATAGAACAGAGAGACCCAGGGGTACAGGTACACAGTTCCCTGGGGAGTGATGTGGAACAGAGAGACCCAGGGGTACAGGTACATGGTTCCCTGGGGAGTGATGTGGAACAGAGAGACCCAGGGGTACAGGTACACGGTTCCCTGGGGAGTGATGTAGAACAGAGAGACCCTGGGGTACAGGTACACGGTTCCCTGGGGAGGGGGTGATGTAGAACAGAGAGACCCAGGGGTACAGGTACACGTTTCCCTGGGGGGGTTATGTGGAACAGACAGACCCAGGCGTACAGGTACACGGTTCCCTGGGGAGTGATGTAGAACAGAGAGACCCTGGGGTACAGTTACACGGTTCCCTGGGGACGGAGTGATGTAGAACAGAGAGACCCAGGGGTACAGGTACACGGTTCCCTGGGGAGTGATGTGGAACAGAGAGACCCAGGGGTACAGGTACACGGTTCCCTGGGGAGTGATGTAGAACAGAGAGACCCTGGGGTACAGTTACACGGATCACTGGGGAGGGAGTGATGTGGAACAGAGAGACCCAGGGGTACAGGTACACGGTTCCCTTTGGAGTGATGTAGAACGGAGAGACCCAGGGGTACAGGTACACGGTTCCCTGAGGTGGGGGGGTGATGTGGAACAGAGAGACCCAGGGGTACAGGTACACGGTTCCCTGGGGAATGATGTGGAATAGAGAGACCCAGGGGTACAGGTACATGGTTCCCTGAGGGGGGGATGATGTGGAACAGAGACCCAGGGGTACAGGTACACGGTTCCCTGAGGGGGGCGGTGATGTGGAACAGAGAGACCCAGGGGTACAGGTACACGGTTCCCTGGGGAGTGAGGTGGAACAGAGAGACCCAGGGGTATAGTACACGGTTCCCTGGGGAGTGATGTGGAACAGACAGACCCAGGGGTACAGGTACACGGTTCCCTGGGGAGTGATGTAGAACGGAGAGACCCAGGGGTACAGGTACACGGTTCCCCGGGGAGTGGTGTGGAACAGAGATTCCCAGGGGTACAGGTACATGGTTCCCCGGGGAGTGAAGTGGAACAGAGAGACCCAGGGGTACAGGTACACGGTTCCCTGGGGAGTGATGTGGAACAGAGAGACCCCGGGGTACAGGTACACGGTTCCCCGGGGAGTGATGTGGAACAGACAGACCCAGGGGTACAGGTACACGGTTCCCCGGGGAGTGATGTGGAACAGACAGACCCAGGGGTACAGGTACACGGTTCCCTGGGGAGTGAGGTGGAACAGAGAGACCCAGGGGTACAGTACACGGTTCCCTGGGGAGTGATGTGGAACAGACAGACCCAGGGGTACAGGTACACGGTTCCCTGGGGAGTGATGTAGAACGGAGAGACCCAGGGGTACAGGTACACGTTTCCCTGGGGAGTGATGTGGAACAGAGAGACCCCGGGGAGTGGTATGGAACAGACAGACCCAGGGGTACAGGTACACGGTTCCCTGGGGAGTGATGTAGAACGGAGAGACCCAGGGGTACAGGTACACGTTTCCCTGGGGGGTTATGTGGAACAGACAGACCCAGGGGTACAGGTACACGGTTCCCTGGGGAGTGATGTAGAACAGAGAGACCCAGGGGTACAGGAACATGGTTCCCTGGGGAGTGATGTAGAACAGACAGACCCAGGGGTACAGGTACACGGTTCCCTGGGGGGTGATGTGGAACAGAGAGACCCAGGGGTACAGGTACACATTACCTGGGGAGTGATGTGGAACAGAGAGATCCTGGGGTACAGGGACACTGTTCCCTGGGGGCTGATGTGGAACAGAGAGACCCAGGGGTACAGGTACACATTACCTGGGGGGTGATGTGGAACAGAGAGACACAGGGGTACAGGTACACGGATCCATGGGGGGTGATGTGGAACAGAGAGACACTGGGTACAGGTACACGTCACCTGTGGAGTGATGTGGAACAGAGAGATCCTCAGGTACAGGTACATGGTTCCCTGGGGGAGGGGGAGTGATGTAGAACAGTGAGACCCAGGGGTACAGATACACGGTTCCCTGGGGAGTGATGTAGAACAGAGAGACCCGGGGGTACAGGTACACGGTTCCCTGGGGAGGGGATGATGTCGAACAGAGAGATCACACAGGTACAGGTACACGGTTCCCTGGGGAGTGATGTACAACAGAGAGACCCTGGGGTACAGGTACACGGTTCCCGGGGGCAGAGGGTGATGTGGAAAAGAGAGACCCAGGGGTACAGGTACACCGTTCCCTGGGGAGTGATGTGGAACAGAGAGACCCAAGGGTACAGGTACACGGTTCAGTGGGGCAGAGGGTGATGTGGAACAGAGAGACCCAGGGGTACAGGTACACCGTTCCCTGGGGAGTGAAGTACAACAGACAGACCCAGGGGTACAGTTACACGGTTCCCTGGGGAGGGGGTGATGTAGAACAGAGAGATCCACGGGTACAGGTACACGGTTCTCTGGGGAGTGATGTGGAACAGAGAGACCCAGGGGTACAGGTATACGGTTCACTGGGGGGGGGTGATGTAGAACAGAGAGAGACCCAGGGGTACAGGTACACGGTTCCTGGGGGGGGGGTGATATAGAACAGAGAAACCCAGGGGTACAGGTACACAATACCCTGGGGAGTGATGTGGAACAGAGAGACCCAGGGGTACAGGTACACGGTTCAGTGGGGCAGAGGGTGATGTGGAACAGAGAGACCCAGGGGTACAGGTACACGGTTCCCTGGGGAGTGATGTAGAACAGAGAGACCCTGGGGTACAGGTACACGGTTCCCTGGGGAGTGATGTACAACAGACAGACCCTGGGGTACAGGTACACGGTTCCCTGGGGAGGGGGTGATTTAGAACAGAGAGACCCAGGGGTACAGGTACACGGTACCCGGGGGGGGGGTGTGATATAGAACAGAGAGACCCAGGGGTACAGGTACACAGTTCCCTGGGGAGTGATGTGGAACAGAGAGACCCAGGGGTACAGGTACACGGTTCCATGGGGAGTGATGTGGAACAGAGAGACCCTGGAGTACAGGTACACGGTTCCCTGGGGAGTGATGTGGAACAGAGAGACCCAGGGGTACAGGTACACGGATCCCTGGGGAGGGGGTGATGTAGAACAGAGAGACCCAGGGGTACAGGTACACGTTTCCCTGGGGGGTTATGTGGAACAGACAGACCCAGGGGTACAGGTACACGGTTCCCTGGGGAGTGATGTAGAACAGAGAGACCCTGGGGTACAGTTACACGGTTCCATGGGGAGGGAGTGATGTAGAACAGAGAGACCCAGGGGTACAGGTACACGGTTCCCTGGGGAGAGATGTGGAACAGAGAGACCCAGGGGTACTGGTACACGGTTCCCTGGGGAGTGATGTGGAACAGAGAGACCCTGGAGTACAGGTACACGGTTCCCTGGGGAGTGATGTGGAACAGAGAGACCCAGGGGTACAGGTACACGGTTCCCTGGGGAGTGATGTAGAACAGAGAGACCCTGGGGTACAGGTACACGGTTCCCTGGGGAGGGAGTGATGTAGAACAGAGAGACCCAGGGGTATAGGTACACGGTTCCCTGGGGAGTGATGTGGAACAGAGAGACCCAGGGGTACAGGTACACGGTTCCCTGAGGAGTGATGTAGAGCAGAGAGACCCTGGGGTACAGTTACACGGTTCCCTGGGGAGGGAGTGATGTGGAACAGAGAGACCCAGGGGTACAGGTACACGGTTCCCTTTGGAGTGATGTAGAACGGAGAGACCCAGGGGTACAGGTACACGTTTCCCTGGGGGGTTATGTGGAACAGACAGACCCAGGGGTACAGGTACACGGTTCCCTGGGGAGTGATTTAGAACGGAGAGACCCAGGGGTACAGGTACACGTTTCCCTGGGGGGTTATGTGGAACAGACAGACCCAGTGGTACAGGAACATGGTTCCCTGGGGAGTGATGTAGAACAGACAGACCCAGGGGTACAGGTACACGTCACCTGTGGAGTGATGTGGAACAGAGAGATCCTCAGGTACAGGTACATGGTTCCCTGGGGGAGGGGGAGTGATGTAGAACAGTGAGACCCAGGGGTACAGATACACGGTTCCCTGGGGAGTGATGTAGAACAGAGAGACCCGGGGGTACAGGTACACGGTTCCCTGGGGAGTGATGTGGAACAGAGAGACCCAGGGGTACAGGTACATGGTTCCCTGGGGAGGGGATGATGTCGAACAGAGAGATCACACAGGTACAGGTACACGGTTCCCTGGGGAGTGATGTACAACAGAGAGACCCTGGGGTACAGGTACACGGTTCCCGGGGGCAGAGGGTGATGTGGAAAAGAGAGACCCAGGGGTACAGGTACACCGTTCCCTGGGGAGTGATGTGGAACAGAGAGACCCAAGGGTACAGGTACACGGTTCAGTGGGGCAGAGGGTGATGTGGAACAGAGAGACCCAGGGGTACAGGTACACCGTTCCCTGGGGAGTGAAGTACAACAGACAGACCCAGGGGTACAGTTACACGGTTCCCTGGGGAGGGGGTGATGTAGAACAGAGAGATCCACGGGTACAGGTACACGGTTCTCTGGGGAGTGATGTGGAACAGAGAGACCCAGGGGTACAGGTATACGGTTCACTGGGGGGGGGGTGATGTAGAACAGAGAGAGACCCAGGGGTACAGGTACACGGTTCCTGGGGGGGGGGTGATATAGAACAGAGAAACCCAGGGGTACAGGTACACAATACCCTGGGGAGTGATGTGGAACAGAGAGACCCAGGGGTACAGGTACACGGTTCAGTGGGGCAGAGGGTGATGTGGAACAGAGACCCAGGGGTACAGGTACACGGTTCCCTGGGGAGTGATGTAGAACAGAGAGACCCTGGGGTACAGGTACACGGTTCCCTGGGGAGTGATGTACAACAGACAGACCCTGGGGTACAGGTACACGGTTCCCTGGGGAGGGGGTGATTTAGAACAGAGAGACCCAGGGGTACAGGTACACGGTACCCGGGGGGGGGTGTGATATAGAACAGAGAGACCCAGGGGTACAGGTACACAGTTCCCTGGGGAGTGATGTGGAACAGAGAGACCCAGGGGTACAGTTACACGGTTCCATGGGGAGGGAGTGATGTAGAACAGAGAGACCCAGGGGTACAGGTACACGGTTCCCTGGGGAGAGATGTGGAACAGAGAGACCCAGGGGTACAGGTACACGGTTCCCTGGGGAGTGATGTGGAACAGAGAGACCCTGGAGTACAGGTACACGGTTCCCTGGGGAGTGATGTGGAACAGAGAGACCCAGGGGTACAGGTACACGGTTCCCTGGGGAGTGATGTAGAACAGAGAGACCCTGGGGTACAGGTACACGGTTCCCTGGGGAGGGAGTGATGTAGGACAGAGAGACCCAGGGGTACAGGTACACGGTTCCCTGGGGAGAGATGTGGAACAGAGAGACCCAGGGGTACAGGTACACGGTTCCCTGAGGAGTGATGTAGAGCAGAGAGACCCTGGGGTACAGTTACACGGTTCCCTGGGGAGGGAGTGATGTGGAACAGAGAGACCCAGGGGTACAGGTACACGGTTCCCTTTGGAGTGATGTAGAACGGAGAGACCCAGGGGTACAGGTACACGTTTCCCTGGGGGGTTATGTGGAACAGACAGACCCAGGGGTACAGGTACACGGTTCCCTGGGGAGTGATTTAGAACGGAGAGACCCAGGGGTACAGGTACACGTTTCCCTGGGGGGTTATGTGGAACAGACAGACCCAGTGGTACAGGAACATGGTTCCCTGGGGAGTGATGTGGAACAGAGAGATCCTGGGGTACAGGTACACTGTTCCCTGGGGGAGGGGGAGTGATGTGGAACAGAGAGACCCAGGGTACAGGTACACGGTTCCCTGGGGAATGATGTGGAATAGAGAGACCCAGGGGTACAGGTACACGGTTCCCTCGGGGGGGGGGGGTGATGTGGAACAGAGAGACCCAGGGGTACAGGTACACGGTTCCCTGAGTGGGGCTGATGTGGAACAGAGAGACCCAGGGGTGCAGGTACATGGTTCCCCGGGGAGTGAAGTGGAACAGAGAGACCCAGGGGTACAGGTACACGGTTCCCTGGGGAGTGATGTGGAACAGAGAGACCCAGGGGTACAGGTACACGGTTCCCTGGGGAGTGATGTGGAACAGAGAGACCCAGGGGTACAGGTACACGATTCCGTAGGGAGTGATGTGGAGCAGAGAGACCCCGGGGTACAGGTACACGGTTCCCCGGGGAGTGATGTGGAACAGACAGACCCAGGGGTACAGGTACACGGTTCCCTGGGGAGTGATGTGGAACAGAGAGACCCAGGGGTACAGGTACACGGTTCCATGGGGAGTGATGTGGAACAGAGAGACCCTGGAGTACAGGTACACGGTTCCCTGGGGAGTGATGTGGAACAGAGAGACCCAGGGGTACAGGTACACGGATCCCTGGGGAGGGGGTGATGTAGAACAGAGAGACCCAGGGGTACAGGTACACGTTTCCCTGGGGGGTTATGTGGAACAGACAGACCCAGGGGTACAGTTACACGGTTCCCTGGGGAGGGGGTGATGTAGAACAGAGAGATCCACGGGTACAGGTACACGGTTCTCTGGGGAGTGATGTGGAACAGAGAGACCCAGGGGTACAGGTATACGGTTCACTGGGGGGGGGGGTGATGTAGAACAGAGAGAGACCCAGGGGTACAGGTACACGGTTCCTGGGGGGGGGGTGATATAGAACAGAGAAACCCAGGGGTACAGGTACACAATACCCTGGGGAGTGATGTGGAACAGAGAGACCCAGGGGTACAGGTACACGGTTCAGTGGGGCAGAGGGTGATGTGGAACAGAGAGACCCAGGGGTACAGGTACACGGTTCCCTGGGGAGTGATGTAGAACAGAGAGACCCTGGGGTACAGGTACACGGTTCCCTGGGGAGTGATGTACAACAGACAGACCCTGGGGTACAGGTACACGGTTCCCTGGGGAGGGGGTGATTTAGAACAGAGAGACCCAGGGGTACAGGTACACGGTACCCGGGGGGGGGTGTGATATAGAACAGAGAGACCCAGGGGTACAGGTACACAGTTCCCTGGGGAGTGATGTGGAACAGAGAGACCCAGGGGTACAGTTACACGGTTCCATGGGGAGGGAGTGATGTAGAACAGAGAGACCCAGGGGTACAGGTACACGGTTCCCTGGGGAGAGATGTGGAACAGAGAGACCCAGGGGTACAGGTACACGGTTCCCTGGGGAGTGATGTGGAACAGAGAGACCCTGGAGTACAGGTACACGGTTCCCTGGGGAGTGATGTGGAACAGAGAGACCCAGGGGTACAGGTACACGGTTCCCTGGGGAGTGATGTAGAACAGAGAGACCCTGGGGTACAGGTACACGGTTCCCTGGGGAGGGAGTGATGTAGGACAGAGAGACCCAGGGGTACAGGTACACGGTTCCCTGGGGAGAGATGTGGAACAGAGAGACCCAGGGGTACAGGTACACGGTTCCCTGAGGAGTGATGTAGAGCAGAGAGACCCTGGGGTACAGTTACACGGTTCCCTGGGGAGGGAGTGATGTGGAACAGAGAGACCCAGGGGTACAGGTACACGGTTCCCTTTGGAGTGATGTAGAACGGAGAGACCCAGGGGTACAGGTACACGTTTCCCTGGGGGGTTATGTGGAACAGACAGACCCAGGGGTACAGGTACACGGTTCCCTGGGGAGTGATTTAGAACGGAGAGACCCAGGGGTACAGGTACACGTTTCCCTGGGGGGTTATGTGGAACAGACAGACCCAGTGGTACAGGAACATGGTTCCCTGGGGAGTGATGTGGAACAGAGAGATCCTGGGGTACAGGTACACTGTTCCCTGGGGGAGGGGGAGTGATGTGGAACAGAGAGACCCAGGGTACAGGTACACGGTTCCCTGGGGAATGATGTGGAATAGAGAGACCCAGGGGTACAGGTACACGGTTCCCTCGGGGGGGGGGGTGATGTGGAACAGAGAGACCCAGGGGTACAGGTACACGGTTCCCTGAGTGGGGCTGATGTGGAACAGAGAGACCCAGGCGTGTAGGTACATGGTTCCCCGGGGAGTGAAGTGGAACAGAGAGACCCAGGGGTACAGGTACACGGTTCCCTGGGGAGTGATGTGGAACAGAGAGACCCAGGGGTACAGGTACACGGTTCCCTGGGGAGTGATGTGGAACAGAGAGACCCAGGGGTACAGGTACACGATTCCGTAGGGAGTGATGTGGAGCAGAGAGACCCCGGGGTACAGGTACACGGTTCCCCGGGGAGTGATGTGGAACAGACAGACCCAGGGGTACAGGTACACGGTTCCCTGGGGAGTGATGTGGAACAGAGAGACCCAGGGGTACAGGTACACGGTTCCATGGGGAGTGATGTGGAACAGAGAGACCCTGGAGTACAGGTACACGGTTCCCTGGGGAGTGATGTGGAACAGAGAGACCCAGGGGTACAGGTACACGGATCCCTGGGGAGGGGGTGATGTAGAACAGAGAGACCCAGGGGTACAGGTACACGTTTCCCTGGGGGGTTATGTGGAACAGACAGACCCAGGGGTACAGGTACACGGTTCCCTGGGGAGTGATGTAGAACAGAGAGACCCTGGGGTACAGTTACACGGTTCCATGGGGAGGGAGTGATGTAGAACAGAGAGACCCAGGGGTACAGGTACACGGTTCCCTGGGGAGAGATGTGGAACAGAGAGACCCAGGGGTACAGGTACACGGTTCCCTGGGGAGTGATGTGGAACAGAGAGACCCTGGAGTACAGGTACACGGTTCCCTGGGGAGTGATGTGGAACAGAGAGACCCAGGGGTACAGGTACACGGTTCCCTGGGGAGTGATGTAGAACAGAGAGACCCTGGGGTACAGGTACACGGTTCCCTGGGGAGGGAGTGATGTAGAACAGAGAGACCCTGGGGTACAGGTACACGGTTCCCTGGGGAGTGATGTGGAACAGAGAGACCCAGGGGTACAGGTACACGGTTCCCTGAGGAGTGATGTAGAGCAGAGAGACCCTGGGGTACAGTTACACGGTTCCCTGGGGAGGGAGTGATGTGGAACAGAGAGACCCAGGGGTACAGGTACACGGTTCCCTTTGGAGTGATGTAGAACGGAGAGACCCAGGGGTACAGGTACACGTTTCCCTGGGGGGTTATGTGGAACAGACAGACCCAGGGGTACAGGTACACGGTTCCCTGGGGAGTGATTTAGAACGGAGAGACCCAGGGGTACAGGTACACGTTTCCCTGGGGGGTTATGTGGAACAGACAGACCCAGTGGTACAGGAACATGGTTCCCTGGGGAGTGATGTAGAACAGACAGACCCAGGGGTACAGGTACACGGTTCACTGGGGGGTGATGTGGAACAGAGAGACCAAGGGGTACAGGTACACATTACCTGGGGAGTGATGTGGAACAGAGAGATCCTGGGGTACAGGTACACTGTTCCCTGGGGGAGGGGGAGTGATGTGGAACAGAGAGACCCAGGGTACAGGTACACGGTTCCCTGGGGAATGATGTGGAATAGAGAGACCCAGGGGTACAGGTACACGGTTCCCTCGGGGGGGGGGGTGATGTGGAACAGAGAGACCCAGGGGTACAGGTACACGGTTCCCTGAGTGGGGGTGATGTGGAACAGAGAGACCCAGGGGTGCAGGTACACGGTTCCCCGGGGTGTGGTGTGGAACAGAGATTCCCAGGGGTACAGGTACATGGTTCCCCGGGGAGTGAAGTGGAACAGAGAGACCCAGGGGTACAGGTACACGGTTCCCTGGGGAGTGATGTGGAACAGAGAGACCCAGGGGTACAGGTACACGGTTCCCTGGGGAGTGATGTGGAACAGAGAGACCCAGGGGTACAGGTACACGATTCCGTAGGGAGTGATGTGGAGCAGAGAGACCCCGGGGTACAGGTACACGGTTCCCCGGGGAGTGATGTGGAACAGACAGACCCAGGGGTACAGGTACACGGTTCCCTGGGGAGTGATGTAGAACGGAGAGACCCAGGGGTACAGGTACACGTTTCCCTGGGGAGTGATGTGGAACAGAGAGACCCCGGGGTACAGGTAAACGGTTCCCCGGGGAGTGATGTGGAACAGACAGACCCAGGGGTACAGGTACACGGTTCCCTGGGGAGTGAGGTGGAACAGAGAGACCCAGGGGTACAGTACACGGTTCCCTGGGGAGTGATGTGGAACAGACAGACCCAGGGGTACAGGTACACATTACCTGGGGAGTGATGTGGAACAGAGAGATCCTGGGGTACAGGGACACTGTTCCCTGGGGGGTGATGTGGAACAGAGAGACACAGGGGTACAGGTACACATTACCTGGGGGGTGAAGTGGAACAGATAGACCCAGGGGTACAGGTACACATTACCTGGGGGGTGATGTAGAACAGAGAGACACAGGGGTACAGGTACACGGTTCCCTGGGGGTGATGTGGAACAGAGAGACACTGGGTACAGGTACACGTCACCTGTGGAGTGATGTGGAACAGAGAGATCCTCAGGTACAGGTACATGGTTCCCTGGGGGAGGGGGAGTGATGTAGAACAGTGAGACCCAGGGGTACAGATACACGGTTCCCTGGGGAGTGATGTAGAACAGAGAGACCCGGGGGTACAGGTACACCGTTCCCTGGGGAGTGATGTGGAACAGAGAGACCCAAGGGTACAGGTACACGGTTCAGTGGGGCAGAGGGTGATGTGGAACAGAGAGACCCAGGGGTACAGGTACACCGTTCCCTGGGGAGTGAAGTACAACAGACAGACCCAGGGGTACAGTTACACGGTTCCCTGGGGAGGGGGTGATGTAGAACAGAGAGATCCACGGGTACAGGTACACGGTTCTCTGGGGAGTGATGTGGAACAGAGAGACCCAGGGGTACAGGTATACGGTTCACTGGGGGGGGGGTGATGTAGAACAGAGAGAGACCCAGGGGTACAGGTACACGGTTCCTGGGGGGGGGGTGATATAGAAAAGAGAAACCCAGGGGTACAGGTACACAATACCCTGGGGAGTGATGTGGAACAGAGAGACCCAGGGGTACAGGTACACGGTTCAGTGGGGCAGAGGGTGATGTGGAACAGAGAGACCCAGGGGTACAGGTACACGGTTCCCTGGGGAGTGATGTAGAACAGAGAGACCCTGGGGTACAGGTACACGGTTCCCTGGGGAGTGATGTACAACAGACAGACCCTGGGGTACAGGTACACGGTTCCCTGGGGAGGGGGTGATTTAGAACAGAGAGACCCAGGGGTACAGGTACACGGTACCCGGGGGGGGGGTGTGATATAGAACAGAGAGACCCAGGGGTACAGGTACACAGTTCCCTGGGGAGTGATGTGGAACAGAGAGAGCCAGGGGTACAGTTACACGGTTCCATGGGGAGGGAGTGATGTAGAACAGAGAGACCCAGGGGTACAGGTACACGGTTCCCTGGGGAGAGATGTGGAACAGAGAGACCCAGGGGTACAGGTACACGGTTCCCTGGGGAGTGATGTGGAACAGAGAGACCCTGGAGTACAGGTACACGGTTCCCTGGGGAGTGATGTGGAACAGAGAGACCCAGGGGTACAGGTACACGGTTCCCTGGGGAGTGATGTAGAACAGAGAGACCCTGGGGTACAGGTACACGGTTCCCTGGGGAGGGAGTGATGTAGGACAGAGAGACCCAGGGGTACAGGTACACGGTTCCCTGGGGAGAGATGTGGAACAGAGAGACCCAGGGGTACAGGTACACGGTTCCCTGAGGAGTGATGTAGAGCAGAGAGACCCTGGGGTACAGTTACACGGTTCCCTGGGGAGGGAGTGATGTGGAACAGAGAGACCCAGGGGTACAGGTACACGGTTCCCTTTGGAGTGATGTAGAACGGAGAGACCCAGGGGTACAGGTACACGTTTCCCTGGGGGGTTATGTGGAACAGACAGACCCAGGGGTACAGGTACACGGTTCCCTGGGGAGTGATTTAGAACGGAGAGACCCAGGGGTACAGGTACACGTTTCCCTGGGGGGTTATGTGGAACAGACAGACCCAGTGGTACAGGAACATGGTTCCCTGGGGAGTGATGTGGAACAGAGAGATCCTGGGGTACAGGTACACTGTTCCCTGGGGGAGGGGGAGTGATGTGGAACAGAGAGACCCAGGGTACAGGTACACGGTTCCCTGGGGAATGATGTGGAATATGAGACCCAGGGGTACAGGTACACGGTTCCCTCGGGGGGGGGGGGTGATGTGGAACAGAGAGACCCAGGGGTACAGGTACACGGTTCCCTGAGTGGGGCTGATGTGGAACAGAGAGACCCAGGGGTGCAGGTACATGGTTCCCCGGGGAGTGAAGTGGAACAGAGAGACCCAGGGGTACAGGTACACGGTTCCCTGGGGAGTGATGTGGAACAGAGAGACCCAGGGGTACAGGTACACGGTTCCCTGGGGAGTGATGTGGAACAGAGAGACCCAGGGGTACAGGTACACGATTCCGTAGGGAGTGATGTGGCAGAGAGACCCCGGGGTACAGGTACACGGTTCCCCGGGGAGTGATGTGGAACAGACAGACCCAGGGGTACAGGTACACGGTTCCCTGGGGAGTGATGTAGAACGGAGAGACCCAGGGGTACAGGTACACGTTTCCCTGGGGAGTGATGTGGAACAGAGAGACCCCAGGGTACAGGTACACGGTTCCCCGGGGAGTGATGTGGAACAGACAGACCCAGGGGTACAGGTACACGGTTCCCTGGGGAGTGAGGTGGAACAGAGAGACCCAGGGGTACAGTACACGGTTCCCTGGGGAGTGATGTGGAACAGACAGACCCAGGGGTACAGGTACACGGTTCCCTGGGGAGTGATGTAGAACGGAGAGACCCAGGGGTACAGGTACACGGTTCCCTGGGGAGTGATGTAGAACAGAGAGACCCAAGGGTACAGGTACACGGTTCCCGGGGACAGATGGTGATGTGGAAAAGAGAGACCCAGGGGTACAGGTACACCGTTCCCTGGGGAGTGATGTGGAACAGAGAGACCCAGGGGTACAGGTACACGGTTCCCTGGGGAGTGATGTGGAACAGAGAGACCCAGGGGTACAGGTACACGGTTCCCGGGGGCAGAGGGTGATGTGGAAAAGAGAGACCCAGGGGTACAGGTACACCGTTCCCTGGGGAGTGATGTGGAACAGAGAGACCCAGGGGTACAGGTACACGGTTCAGTGGGGCAGAGGGTGATGTGAACAGAGAGACCCAGGGGTACAGGTACACAGTTCCCTGAGGAGTGATGTGGAACAGAGAGACCCAGGGGTACAGGTATACGGTTCACTGGGGGGGGGGGGGTGATGTAGAACAGAGAGAGACCCAGGGGTACAGGTACACGGTTCCTGGGGCGGGGTGATATAGAACAGAGAAACCCAGGGGTACAGGTACACAATACCCTGGGGAGTGATGTGGAACAGAGAGACCCAGGGGTACAGGTACACGGTTCAGTGGGGCAGAGGGTGATGTAGAACAGAGAGACCCTGGGGTACAGGTACACGGTTCCCTGGGGAGTGATGTACAACAGACAGACCCTGGGGTACAGGTACATGGGTCCATGGGGAGTGATGTAGAACAGAGAGATCCAGGGGTACAGTTACACGGTTCCCTGGGGAGGGGGTGATTTAGAACAGAGAGACCCAGGGGTACAGGTACACGGTTCCTGGGGGGGGGTGATATAGAACAGAGAAACCCAGGGGTACAGGTACACAATTCCCTGGGGAGTGATGTGGAACAGAGAGACCCAGGGGTACAGGTACACGGTTCAGTGGGGCAGAGGGTGATGTAGAACAGAGAGACCCTGGAGTACAGGTACACGGTTCCCTGGGGAGTGATGTGGAACAGAGAGACCCAGGGGTGCAGGTACACGGTTCCCTGGGGAGTGATGTAGAACAGAGAGACCCTGGGGTACAGGTACACGGTTCCCTGGGGAGGGGGTGATGTAGAACAGAGAGACCCAGGGGTACAGGTACACGTTTCCCTGGGGGGTTATGTGGAACAGACAGACCCAGGGGTACAGGTACACGGTTCCCTGGGGAGTGATGTAGAACAGAGAGACCCTGGGGTACAGTTACACGGTTCCATGGGGAGGGAGTGATGTAGAACAGAGAGACCCAGGGGTACAGGTACACGGTTCCCTGGGAGTGATGTGGAACAGAGAGACCCAGGGGTACAGGTACACGGTTCCCTGAGGAGTGATGTAGAACAGAGAGACCCTGGGGTAAAGTTACACGGTTCCCTGGGGAGGGAGTGATGTGGAACAGAGAGACCCAGGGGTACAGGTACACGGTTCCCTTTGGAGTGATGTAGAACAGAGAGACCCTGGGGTACAGGTACACGGTTCCCTGGGGAGTGATGTGGAACAGAGAGACACAGGGGTACAGGTACACGGTTCCCTGAGGAGTGATGTAGAACAGAGAGACCCTGGGGTACAGTTACACGGTTCCCTGGGGAGGGAGTGATGTGGAACAGAGAGACCCAGGGGTACAGGTACACGGTTCCCTTTGGAGTGATGTAGAACGGAGAGACCCAGGGGTACAGGTACACGTTTCCCTGGGGGGTTATGTGGAACAGACAGACCCAGGGGTACAGGTACACGGTTCCCTGGGGCGTGATGTGGAACAGAGAGACCCAGGGGTACAGGTACACGGTTCCCTGGGGAGTGATTTAGAACGGAGAGACCCAGGGGTACAGGTACACGTTTCCCTGGGGGGTTATGTGGAACAGACAGACCCAGGGGTACAGGTACACGGTTCCTTGGGGAGTGATGTAGAACAGAGAGACCCAGTGGTACAGGAACATGGTTCCCTGGGGAGTGATGTAGAACAGACAGACCCAGGGGTACAGGTACACAGTTCCCGGGGGCAGAGGGTGATGTGGAAAAGAGAGACCCAGGGGTACAGGTACACGGTTCCCTGGGGGGTGATGTGGAACAGAGAGACCCAGGGGTACAGGTACACGGTTCCCTGGGGAATGATGTGGAATAGAGAGACCCAGGGGTACAGGTACACGTTTCCCTGAGGGGGGGGGTGATGTGGAACAGAGAGACCCAGGGGTACAGGTACACGGTTCCCTGAGGGGGGGGGGGTGATGTGGAACAGAGAGACCCAGGGGTACAGGTACACGGTTCCCTGGGGAGTTATGTGGAACAGAGAGACTCAGGGGTAGAGGTACAAGGTTCCCTGGGGAGTGATGTGGAACAGAGAGACACAGGGGTACAGGGACACGGTTCCCCGGGGAGTGAAGTGGAACAGAGAGACCCAGGGGTACAGGTACACTGTTCCCTGGGGGAGGGGGAGTGATGTGGAACAGAGAGACCCAGGGGTACAGGTACACGGTTCCCTGGGGAATGATGTGGAATAGAGAGACCCAGGGGTACAGGTACACGTTTCCCTGGGGGGTTATGTGGAACAGACAGACCCAGGGGTACAGGTACACGGTACCCGGGGGGGGGGGTGTGATATAGAACAGAGAGACCCAGGGGTACAGGTACACAGTTCCCTGGGGAGTGATGTACAACAGACAGACCCAGGGGTACAGGTACGCGTTTCCCTGGGAACTGATGTAGAACAGAGAGACCCAGGGGTACAGGTACACGGTTCCCTGGGGAGTGATGTGGAACAGAGAGACCCAGGGGTACAGGTACACGGTTCCCGGGGGCAGAGGGTGATGTGGAAAAGAGAGACCCAGGGGTACAGGTACACCGTTCCCTGGGGAGTGATGTGGAACAGAGAGACCCAGGGGTACAGGTACACGGTTCAGTGGGGCAGAGGGTGATGTGAACAGAGAGACCCAGGGGTACAGGTACACAGTTCCCTGAGGAGTGATGTGGAACAGAGAGACCCAGGGGTACAGGTATACGGTTCACTGGGGGGGGGGGTGATGTAGAACAGAGAGAGACCCAGGGGTACAGGTACACGGTTCCTGGGGCGGGGTGATATAGAACAGAGAAACCCAGGGGTACAGGTACACAATTCCCTGGGGAGTGATGTGGAACAGAGAGACCCAGGGGTACAGGTACACGGTTCCCTGGGGAGTGATGTAGAACGGAGAGACCCAGGGGTACAGCTACACGTTTCCCTGGGGGGTTATGTGGAACAGACAGACCCAGGGGTACAGGTACACGGTTCCCTGGGGCGTGATGTGGAACAGAGAGACCCAGGGGTACAGGTACACGGTTCCCTGGGGAGTGATTTAGAACGGAGAGACCCAGGGGTACAGGTACACGTTTCCCTGGGGGGTTATGTGGAACAGACAGACCCAGGGGTACAGGTACACGGTTCCTTGGGGAGTGATGTAGAACAGAGAGACCCAGTGGTACAGGAACATGGTTCCCTGGGGAGTGATGTAGAACAGACAGACCCAGGGGTACAGGTACACGGTTCCCTGGGGGGTGATGTGGAACAGAGAGACACTGGGTACAGGTACACGTCACCTGGGGAGTGATGTGGAACAGAAAGATCCTCAGGTACAGGTACATGGTTCCCTGGGGGAGGGGGAGTGATGTAGAACAGTGAGACCCAGGGGTACAGATACACGGTTCCCTGGGGAGTGATGTGGAACAGAGAGACCCAGGGGTACAGGTACACGGTTCCCTGCGGAGGGGTGATGTCGAACAGAGAGATCCACAGGTACAGGTACACGGTTCCCTGGGGAGTGATGTACAACAGACAGACCCAGGGGTACAGGTACGCGTTTCCCTGGGAACTGATGTAGAACAGAGAGACCCAAGGGTACAGGTACACGGTTCCCTGGGGAGTGATGTGGAACAGAGAGACCCAGGGGTAAGGGTACACGGTTCCCGGGGGCAGAGGGTGATGTGGAAAAGAGAGACCCAGGGGTACAGGTACACCGTTCCCTGGGGAGTGATGTGGAACGGAGAGACCCAGGGGTACAGGTACACGGTTCAGTGGGGCAGAGGGTGATGTGGAACAGAGAGACCCAGGGGTACAGGTACACATTTCCCTGGGGAGTGATGGGGAACAGAGAGACCCAGGGGTACAGGTATACGGTTCACTGGGGGGGGGGTGGTGATGTAGAACAGAGAGAGACCCAGGGGTACAGGTACACGGTTCCTGGGGGGGGGGTGATATAGAACAGAGAAACCCAGGGGTACAGGTACACAATTCCCTGGGGAGTGATGTGGAACAGAGAGACCCAGGGGTACAGGTACACGGTTCAGTGGGGCAGAGGGTGATGTGGAACAGAGAGACCCAGGGGTACAGGTACACGGTTCCCTGGGGAGTGATGTAGAACAGAGAGACCCTGGGGTACAGGTACACGGTTCCCTGGGGAGTGATGTACAAGAGACAGACCCTGAGGTACAGGTACATGGGTCCATGGGGAGTGATGTGGAACAGAGAGACCCAGGGGTACAGGTACACGGTTCCCTGGGGAGTGATGTAGAACAGAGAGACCCTGGGGTACAGGTACACGGTTCCCTGGGGAGGGGGTGATGTAGAACAGAGAGACCCAGGGGTACAGGTACACGTTTCCCTGGGGGGTTATGTGGAACAGACAGACCCAGGGTTACAGGTACACGGTTCCCTGGGGAGTGATGTAGAACAGAGAGACCCTGGGGTACAGTTACACGGTTCCCTGGGGAGGGAGTGATGTAGAACAGAGAGACCCAGGGGTACAGGTACACGGTTCCCTGGGGAGTGATGTGGAACAGAGAGACACAGGGGTACAGGTACACGGTTCCCTGAGGAGTGATGTAGAACAGAGAGACCCTGGGGTACAGTTACACGGTTCCCTGGGGAGGGAGTGATGTGGAACAGAGAGACCCAGGGGTACAGGTACACGGTTCCCTTTGGAGTGATGTAGAACGGAGAGACCCAGGGGTACAGGTACACGTTTCCCTGGGGGGTTATGTGGAACAGACAGACCCAGGGGTACAGGTACACGGTTCCCTGGGGCGTGATGTGGAACAGAGAGACCCAGGGGTACAGGTACACGGTTCCCTGGGGATTGATTTAGAACGGAGAGACCCAGGGGTACAGGTACACGTTTCCCTGGGGGGTTATGTGGAACAGACAGACCCAGGGGTACAGGTACACGGTTCCTTGGGGAGTGATGTAGAACAGAGAGACCCAGTGGTACAGGAACATGGTTCCCTGGGGAGTGATGTAGAACAGACAGACCCAGGGGTACAGGTACACGTTTCCCTGGGGGGTTATGTGGAACAGACAGACCCAGGGGTACAGGTACACGGTTCCCTGGGGAGTGATGTAGAACAGAGAGACCCTGGGGTACAGTTACACGGTTCCATGGGGAGGGAGTGATGTAGAACAGAGAGACCCAGGGGTACAGGTACACGGTTCCCTGGGGAGTGATGTGGAACAGAGAGACCCAGGGGTACAGGTACACGGTTCCCTGAGGAGTGATGTAGAACAGAGAGACCCTGGGGTACAGTTACACGGTTCCCTGGGGAGGGAGTGATGTGGAACAGAGAGACCCAGGGGTACAGGTACACGGTTCCCTTTGGAGTGATGTAGAACGGAGAGACCCAGGGGTACAGCTACACGTTTCCCTGGGGGGTTATGTGGAACAGACAGACCCAGGGGTACAGGTACACGGTTCCCTGGGGCGTGATGTGGAACAGAGAGACCCAGGGGTACAGGTACACGGTTCCCTGGGGAGTGATTTAGAACGGAGAGACCCAGGGGTACAGGTACACGTTTCCCTGGGGGGTTATGTGGAACAGACAGACCCAGGGGTACAGGTACACGGTTCCTTGGGGAGTGATGTAGAACAGAGAGACCCAGTGGTACAGGAACATGGTTCCCTGGGGAGTGATGTAGAACAGACAGACCCAGGGGTACAGGTACACGGTTCCCTGGGGGGTGATGTGGAACAGAGAGACACTGGGTACAGGTACACGTCACCTGGGGAGTGATGTGGAACAGAGAGATCCTCAGGTACAGGTACATGGTTCCCTGGGGGAGGGGGAGTGATGTAGAACAGTGAGACCCAGGGGTACAGATACACGGTTCCCTGGGGAGTGATGTGGAACAGAGAGACCCAGGGGTACAGGTACACGGTTCCCTGGGGAGGGGGTGATGTCGAACAGAGAGATCCACAGGTACAGGTACACGGTTCCCTGGGGAGTGATGTACAACAGACAGACCCAGGGGTACAGGTACGCGTTTCCCTGGGAACTGATGTAGAACAGAGAGACCCAAGGGTACAGGTACACGGTTCCCTGGGGAGTGATGTGGAACAGAGAGACCCAGGGGTACAGGTACACGGTTCCCGGGGGCAGAGGGTGATGTGGAAAAGAGAGACCCAGGGGTACAGGTACACCGTTCCCTGGGGAGTGGTTTGGAACAGAGAGACCCAGGGGTACAGGTACACGGTTCAGTGGGGCAGAGGGTGATGTGGAACAGAGAGACCCAGGGGTACAGGTACACAGTTCCCTGGGGAGTGATGGGGAACAGAGAGACCCAGGGGTACAGGTATACGGTTCACTGGGGGGGGGGGTGATGTAGAACAGAGAGAGACCCAGGGGTACAGGTACACGGTTCCTGGGGGGGGGGTGATATAGAACAGAGAAACCCAGGGGTACAGGTACACAATTCCCTGGGGAGTGATGTGGAACAGAGAGACCCAGGGGTACAGGTACACGGTTCAGTGGGGCAGAGGGTGATGTGGAACAGAGAGACCCAGGGGTACAGGTACACGGTTCCCTGGGGAGTGATGTAGAACAGAGAGACCCTGGGGTACAGGTACACGGTTCCCTGGGGAGTGATGTACAAGAGACAGACCCTGAGGTACAGGTACATGGGTCCATGGGGAGTGATGTAGAACAGAGAGATCCAGGTGTACAGTTACACGGTTCCCTGGGGAGGGGGTGATTTAGAACAGAGAGACCCATGGGTACAGGTACACGGTACCCGGGGGGGGGGGTGTGATATAGAACAGAGAGACCCAGGGGTACAGGTAAACAGTTCCCTGGGGAGTGATGTGGAACAGAGAGACCCAGGGGTACAGGTACACGGTTCCCTGGGGAGTGATGTGGAACAGAGAGACCCTGGAGTACAGGTACACGGTTCCCTGGGGAGTGATGTGGAACAGAGAGACCCAGGGGTACAGGTACACGGTTCCCTGGGGAGTGATGTAGAACAGAGAGACCCTGGGGTACAGGTACACGGTTCCCTGGGGAGGGGGTGATGTAGAACAGAGAGACCCAGGGGTACAGGTACACGTTTCCCTGGGGGGTTATGTGGAACAGACAGACCCAGGGGTACAGGTACACGGTTCCCTGGGGAGTGATGTAGAACAGAGAGACCCTGGGGTACAGTTACACGGTTCCCTGGGGAGGGAGTGATGTAGAACAGAGAGACCCAGGGGTACAGGTACACGGTTCCCTGGGGAGTGATGTGGAACAGAGAGACCCAGGGGTACAGGTACACGGTTCCCTGAGGAGTGATGTAGAACAGAGAGACCCTGGGGTACAGTTACACGGTTCCCTGGGGAGGGAGTGATGTGGAACAGAGAGACCCAGGGGTACAGGTACACGGTTCCCTTTGGAGTGATGTAGAACGGAGAGACCCAGGGGTACAGGTACACGTTTCCCTGGGGGGTTATGTGGAACAGACAGACCCAGGGGTACAGGTACACGGTTCCCTGGGGCGTGATGTGGAACAGAGAGACCCAGGGGTACAGGTACACGGTTCCCTGGGGAGTGATTTAGAACGGAGAGACCCAGGGGTACAGGTACACGTTTCCCTGGGGGGTAATGTGGAACAGACAGACCCAGGGGTACAGGTACACGGTTCCTTGGGGAGTGATGTAGAACAGAGAGACCCAGTGGTACAGGAACATGGTTCCCTGGGGAGTGATGTAGAACAGACAGACCCAGGGGTACAGGTACACGGTTCCCTGGGGGGTGATGTGGAACAGAGAGACCAAGGGGTACAGGTACACATTACCTGGGGAGTGATGTGGAACAGAGAGATCCTGGGGTACAGGTACACTGTTCCCTGGGGGAGGGGGAGTGATGTGGAACAGAGAGACCCAGGGGTACAGGTACACGGTTCCCTGGGGAATGATGTGGAATAGAGAGACCCAGGGGTACAGGTACACGGTTCCCTGGGGGGGGGGGTGATGTGGAACAGAGAGACCCAGGGGTACAGGTACACGATTCCCTGAGTGGGGGTGATGTGGAACAGAGAGACCCAGGGGTACAGGTACACGGTTCCCTGGGACTTATGTGGAACAGAGAGACCCAGGGGTACAGGTACACGGTTCCCCGGGGAGTGGTGTGGAACAGAGATTCCCAGGGGTACAGGTACATGGTTCCCCGGGGAGTGAAGTGGAACAGAGAGACCCAGGGGTACAGGTACACGGTTCCCTGGGGAGTGATGTGGAACAGAGAGACCCCGGGGTACAGGTACACGGTTCCCCGGGGAGTGATGTGGAGCAGACAGTCCCAGGGGTACAGGTACACGGTTCCCTGGGGAGTGATGTGGAACAGAGAGACCCAGGGGTACAGGTACACGATTCCCTAGGGAGTGATGTGGAGCAGAGAGACCCCGGGGTACAGGTACACGGTTCCCTGGGGAGTGATGTGGAACAGACAGACCCAGGGGTACAGGTACACGGTTCCCTGGGGAGTGATGTAGAACGGAGAGACCCAGGGGTACAGGTACACGTTTCCCTGGGGAGTGATGTTGAACAGAGAGACCCCGGGGTACAGGTACACATTACCTGGGGAGTGATGTGGAACAGAGAGATCCTGGGGTACAGGTACACTGTTCCCTGGGGGAGGGGGAGTGATGTGGAACAGAGAGACCCAGGGGTACAGGTACACGGTTCCCTGGGGAATGATGTGGAATAGAGAGACCCAGGGGTACAGGTACACGGTTCCCTGGGGGGGGGGTGATGTGGAACAGAGAGACCCAGGGGTACAGGTACACGATTCCCTGAGTGGGGGTGATGTGGAACAGAGAGACCCAGGGGTACAGGTACACGGTTCCCTGGGACTTATGTGGAACAGAGAGACCCAGGGGTACAGGTACACGGTTCCCCGGGGAGTGGTGTGGAACAGAGATTCCCAGGGGTACAGGTACATGGTTCCCCGGGGAGTGAAGTGGAACAGAGAGACCCAGGGGTACAGGTACACGGTTCCCTGGGGAGTGATGTGGAACAGAGAGACCCCGGGGTACAGGTACACGGTTCCCCGGGGAGTGATGTGGAGCAGACAGTCCCAGGGGTACAGGTACACGGTTCCCTGGGGAGTGATGTGGAACAGAGAGACCCAGGGGTACAGGTACACGATTCCCTAGGGAGTGATGTGGAGCAGAGAGACCCCGGGGTACAGGTACACGGTTCCCTGGGGAGTGATGTGGAACAGACAGACCCAGGGGTACAGGTACACGTTTCCCTGGGGAGTGATGTTGAACAGAGAGACCCCGGGGTACAGGTACACGGTTCCCTGGGGAGTGATGTGGAACAGACTGACCCAGGGGTACAGGTACACGGTTCCCTGGGGAGTGAGGTGGAACAGAGAGACCCAGGTGTACAGTACACGGTTCCCTGGGGAGTGATGTGGAACAGACAGACCCAGGGGTACAGGTACACGGTTCCCTGGGGAGTGATGTAGAACGGAGAGACCCAGGGGTACAGGTACACGGTTCCCTGGGGAGTGATGTAGAACAGAGAGACCCAAGGGTACAGGTACACGGTTCCCGGGGGCAGATGGTGATGTGGAAAAGAGAGACCCAGGGGTACAGGTACACCATTCCCTGGGGAGTGAAGTACAACAGACAGACCCAGGGGTACAGTTACACGGTTCCCTGGGGAGGGGGTGATGTAGAACAGAGAGATCCACGGGTACAGGTACACGGTTCCCTGGGGAGTGATGTGGAACAGAGACAACCAGGGATACAGGTATACGGTTCACTGGGGGGTGAGTGATGTAGAACAGAGAGAGACCCAGGGGTACAGGTACATGGTTCCTGGGGGGGGGCGGGGTGATATAGAACAGAGAAACCCAGGGGTACAGGTACACAGTTCCCTGGGGAGTGATGTGGAACAGAGAGATCCAGGGGTACAGTTACACGGTTCCCTGGGGGGTTATGTAGAACAGACAGACCCAGGGGTACAGGTACACGGTTCCCTGGGGAGTGATGTAGAACAGAGAGACCCTGGGGTACAGTTACACGGTTCCCTGGGGAGGGGGTGATCTAGAACAGAGAGACCCAGGGGTACAGGTACACGGTACCCGGGGGGCGGGGGGTGATATAGAACAGAGAGACCCAGGGGTACAGGTACACGGTTCACTGGGGTGTGATGTGGAACAGAGAGACCCAGGGGTACAGGTACACGGTTCCCTGGGGAGTGATGTAGAACGGAGAGACCCAGGAGTACAGGTACACGTTTCCCTGGGGGGTTATGAGGAACAGACAGACCCAGGGGTACAGGTACACGGTTCCCTGGGGAGTGATGTAGAACAGAGAGACCCAGTGGTACAGAAACATGGTTCCCTGGGGAGTGATGTAGAACAGACAGACCCAGGGGTACAGGTACACGGTTCCCTGGGGGGTGATGTGGAACAGAGAGACCCAGGGGTACAGGTACACATTACCTGGGGAGTGATGTGGAACAGAGAGATCCTGGGGTACAGGTACACTGTTCCCTGGGGGAGGGGAAGTGATGTGGAACAGAGAGACCCAGGGGTACAGGTACACGGTTCCCTGAGGGGGGGGGTGATGTGGAACAGAGAGACCCAGGGGTACAGGTACACGGTTCCCTGAGGGGGGGGGGTAATGTGGAACAGAGAGACCCAGGGGTACAGGTTCACGGTTCCCTGGGGACTTATGTGGAACAGAGAGACCCAGGGGTACAGGTACACTGTTCCCTGAGGGGGTGGGGTGATGTGGAACAGAGAGACCCAGGGGTACAGGTACACGGTTCCCTGGGGAGTTATGTGGAACAGAGAGACTCAGGGGTAGAGGTACACGGTTTCCTGGGGAGTGATGTGGAACAGAGAGACACAGGGGTACAGGTACACGGTTCCCCGGGGAATGAAGTGGAACAGAGAGACCCAGGGGTACAGGTACACGGTTCCCTGGGGAGTGATGTGGAACAGAGAGACCGCGGGGTACAGGTACACGGTTCCCCGGGGAGTGATGTGGAACAGACAGACCCAGAGGTACAGGTACACGGTTCCCTGGGGAGTGATGTGTAACAGAGAGACCCAGGGGTACAGGTACACGATTCCCTAGGGAGTGATGTGGAACAGAGAGACCCCGGGGTACAGGTACACGGTTCCCCGTGGAATGATGTGGAACAGACTGACCCAGGGGTACAGGTACACGGTTCCCTGGGGAGTGAGGTGGAACAGAGAGACCCAGGGGTACAGTACACGGTTCCCTGGGGAGTGATGTGGAACAGACAGACCCAGGGGTACAGGTACACGGTTCCCTGGGGAGTGATGTAGAACGGAGAGACCCAGGGGAACAGGTACATGTTTCCCTGGGGAGTGATGTGGAACAGAGAGACCCCGGGGAGTGGTATGGAACAGACAGACCCAGGGGTACAGGTACACAGTTCCCTGGGAGTGATGTAGAAAGGAGAGACCCAGGTGTACAGGTACACGTTTCCCTGGGGGGTTATGTGGAACAGACAGACCCAGGGGTACAGGTACACGTTTAACTGGGAACTGATGTAGAACAGAGAGACCCAAGGGTACAGGTACACGGTTCCCTGGGGAGTGATGTGGAACAGAGAGACCCAGGGGTACAGGTACACGGTTCCCGGGGGCAGAGGGTGATGTGGAAAAGAGAGACCCAGGGGTACAGGTACACCGTTCCCTGGGGAGTGAAGTACAACAGACAGACCCAGGGGTACAGGTACACGGTTCCCTGGGGAGTGATGTACAACAGACAGACCCTGGGGTACAGATACACGGGTCCATGGGGAGTGATGTAGAACAGAGAGATCCAGGGGTACAGATACACGGTTCCCTGGGGGGTTATGTGGAACAGACAGACCCAGGGGTACAGGTACACGGTACCCGGGGGGGGGGGTGTGATATAGAACAGAGAGACCCAGGGGTACAGGTACACAGTTCCCTGGGGAGTGATGTACAACAGACAGACCCAGGGGTACAGGTACGCGTTTCCCTGGGAACTGATGTAGAACAGAGAGACCCAAGGGTACAGGTACACGGTTCCCTGGGGTGTGATGTAGAACAGAGAGACCCAAGGGTACAGGTACACGGTTCCCTGGGGAGTGATGTAGAACAGACAGACCCAGGGGTACAGGTACACGGTTCCCGGGGGCAGATGGTGATGTGGAAAAGCGAGACCCAGGGGTACAGGTACACCGTTCCCTGGGGAGTGAAGTACAACAGACAGACCCAGGGGTACAGTTACACGGTTCCCTGGGGAGGGGGTGATGTAGAACAGAGAGATCCACGGGTACAGGTACACGGTTCCCTGGGGAGTGATGTGGAACAGAGACACCCAGGGGTACAGGTACACGGTTCACTGGGGGGGGAGTGATGTAGAACAGAGAGAGACCCAGGGGTACAGGTACATGGTTCCTGGGGGGGTTGGTGATATAGAACAGAGAAACCCAGGGGTACAGGTACACAGTTCCCTGGGGAGTGATGTAGAACAGAGAGATCCAGGGGTACAGTTACACGGTTCCCTGGGGGGTTATGTGGAACAGACAGACCCAGGGGTACAGGTACACGGTTCCCTGGGGAATGATGTGGAATAGAGAGACCCAGGGGTACAGGTACACGTTTCCCTGAGGGGGGGGGGTGATGTGGAACAGAGAGACCCAGGGGTACAGGTACACGGTTCCCTGAGGGGGGGGTAATGTGGAACAGAGAGACCCAGGGGTACAGGTTCACCGGTTCCCTGGGGACTTATGTGGAACAGAGAGACCCAGGGGTACAGGTACACTGTTCCCTGAGGGGGGGGGGGGTGATGTGGAACAGAGAGACCCAGGGGTACAGGTACACGGTTCCCTGGGGAGTTATGTGGAACAGAGAGACTCAGGGGTAGAGGTACACGGTTTCCTGGGGAGTGATGTGGAACAGAGAGACACAGGGGTACAGGTACACGGTTCCCCGGGGAATGAAGTGGAACAGAGAGACCCAGGGGTACAGGTACACGGTTCCCTGGGGAGTGATGTGGAACAGAGAGACCGCGGGGTACAGGTACACGGTTCCCCGGGGAGTGATGTGGAACAGACAGACCCAGAGGTACAGGTACACGGTTCCCTGGGGAGTGATGTGGAACAGAGAGACCCAGGGGTACAGGTACACGATTCCCTAGGGAGTGATGTGGAACAGAGAGACCCCGGGGTACAGGTACACGGTTCCCCGTGGAGTGATGTGGAACAGACAGACCCAGGGGTACAGGTACACGGTTCCCTGGGGAGTGAGGTGGAACAGAGAGACCCAGGGGTACAGTACACGGTTCCCTGGGGAGTGATGTGGAACAGACAGACCCAGGGGTACAGGTACACGGTTCCCTGGGGAGTGATGTAGAACGGAGAGACCCAGGGGAACAGGTACATGTTTCCCTGGGGAGTGATGTGGAACAGAGAGACCCCGGGGAGTGGTATGGAACAGACAGACCCAGGGGTACAGGTACACAGTTCCCTGGGGAGTGATGTAGAAAGGAGAGACCCAGGTGTACAGGTACACGTTTCCCTGGGGGGTTATGTGGAACAGACAGACCCAGGGGTACAGGTACATGTTTCCCTGGGAACTGATGTAGAACAGAGAGACCCAAGGGTACAGGTACACGGTTCCCTGGGGAGTGATGTGGAACAGAGAGACCCAGGGGTACAGGTACACGGTTCCCGGGGGCAGAGGGTGATGTGGAAAAGAGAGACCCAGGGGTACAGGTACACCGTTCCCTGGGGAGTGAAGTACAACAGACAGACCCAGGGGTACAGGTACACGGTTCCCTAGGGAGTGATGTGGAACAGAGAGTCCCAGGGGTACAGGTATACGGTTCACAGGGGGGGGGGGGGTGATGTAGAACAGAGAGAGACCCAGGGGTACAGGTACACGGTTCCCTGGGGAGTGATGTACAACAGACAGACCCTGGGGTACAGATACACGGGTCCATGGGGAGTGATGTAGAACAGAGAGATCCAGGGGTACAGTTACACGGTTCCCTGGGGGGTTATGTGGAACAGACAGACCCAGGGGTACAGGTACACGGTACCCGGGGGGGGGGGGGTGTGATATAGAACAGAGAGACCCAGGGGTACAGGTACACAGTTCCCTGGGGAGTGATGTACAACAGACAGACCCAGGGGTACAGGTACGCGTTTCCCTGGGAACTGATGTAGAACAGAGAGACCCAAGGTTACAGGTACACGGTTCCCTGGGGAGTGATGTAGAACAGAGAGACCCAAGGGTACAGGTACACGGTTCCCTGGGGAGTGATGTAGAACAGACAGACCCAGGGGTAGAGGTACACGGTTCCCGGGGGCAGATGGTGATGTGGAAAAGCGAGACCCAGGGGTACAGGTACACCGTTCCCTGGGGAGTGAAGTACAACAGACAGACCCAGGGGTACAGTTACACGGTTCCCTGGGGAGGGGGTGATGTAGAACAGAGAGATCCACGGGTACAGGTACACGGTTCCCTGGGGAGTGATGTGGAACAGCGACACCCAGGGGTACAGGTACACGGTTCACTGGGGGGGGAGTGATGTAGAACAGAGAGAGACCCAGGGGTACAGGTACATGGTTCCTGGGGGGGGGGGTGATATAGAACAGAGAAACCCAGGGGTACAGGTACACAGTTCCCTGGGGAGTGATGTGGAACAGAGAGATCCAGGGGTACAGTTACACGGTTCCCTGGGGGGTTATGTGGAACAGACAGACCCAGGGGTACAGGTACACGGTTCCCTGGGGAGTGATGTAGAACAGAGAGACCCTGGGGTACAGTTACACGTTTCCCTGGGGAGGGGGTGATGTAGAACAGAGAGACCCAGGGGTACAGGTACACGGTACCCGGGGGGCGGGGGGTGATATAGAACAGAGAGACCCAGGGGTACAGGTACACGGTTCCCTGGGGTGTGATGTGGAACAGAGAGACCCAGGGGTACAGGTACACGGTTCCCTGGGGAGTGATGTAGAACGGAGACACCCAGGGGTACAGGTACACGTTTCCCTGGGGGGTTATGAGGAACAGACAGACCCAGGGGTACAGGTACACGGTTCCCCGGGGAGTGATGTGGAACAGACAGACCCAGGGGTACAGGTACACGGTTCCCTGGGGGGTTATGTGGAACAGACAGACCCAGGGCTACAGGTACACGTTTCCCTGGGAACTGATGTAAAACAGAGAGACCCAAGGGTACAGGTACACGGTTCCCTGGGGAGTGATGTGGAACAGAGAGACCCAGGGGTACAGGTACACGGTTCCCGGGGGCAGAGTGTGATGTGGAAAAGAGAGACCCAGGGGTACAGGTACACCGTTCCCTGGGGAGTGAAGTGCATCAGACAGACCCAGGGGTACAGTTGCACGGTTCCCTGGGGAGTGATGTGGAACAGACAGACCCAGGGGTACAGGTACACGGTTCCCTGGGGAGTGATGTAGAACGGAGAGACCCAGGGGAACAGGTACATGTTTCCCTGGGGAGTGATGTGGAACAGAGAGACCCCGGGGAGTGGTATGGAACAGACAGACCCAGGGGTACAGGTACACAGTTCCCTGGGGAGTGATGTAGAAAGGAGAGACCCAGGTGTACAGGTACACGTTTCCCTGGGGGGTTATGTGGAACAGACAGACCCAGGGGTACAGGTACACGTTTCCCTGGGAACTGATGTAGAACAGAGAGACCCAAGGGTACAGGTACACGGTTCCCTGGGGAGTGATGTGGAACAGAGAGACCCAGGGGTACAGGTACACGGTTCCCGGGGGCAGAGGGTGATGTGGAAAAGAGAGACCCAGGGGTACAGGTACACCGTTCCCTGGGGAGTGAAGTACAACAGACAGACCCAGGGGTACAGGTACACGGTTCCCTAGGGAGTGATGTGGAACAGAGAGTCCCAGGGGTACAGGTATACGGTTCACAGGGGGGGGGGGTGATGTAGAACAGAGAGAGACCCAGGGGTACAGGTACACGGTTCCCTGGGGAGTGATGTACAACAGACAGACCCTGGGGTACAGATACACGGGTCCATGGGGATTGATGTAGAACAGAGAGATCCAGGGGTACAGTTACACGGTTCCCTGGGGGGTTATGTGGAACAGACAGACCCAGGGGTACAGGTACACGGTACCCGGGGGGGGGGGGTGTGATATAGAACAGAGAGACCCAGGGGTACAGGTACACAGTTCCCTGGGGAGTGATGTACAACAGACAGACCCAGGGGTACAGGTACGCGTTTCCCTGGGAACTGATGTAGAACAGAGAGACCCAAGGGTACAGGTACACGGTTCCCTGGGGAGTGATGTAGAACAGAGAGACCCAAGGGTACAGGTACACGGTTCCCTGGGGAGTGATGTAGAACAGACAGACCCAGGGGTAGAGGTACACGGTTCCCGGGGGCAGATGGTGATGTGGAAAAGCGAGACCCAGGGGTACAGGTACACCGTTCCCTGGGGAGTGAAGTACAACAGACAGACCCAGGGGTACAGTTACACGGTTCCCTTGGGAGGGGGTGATGTAGAACAGAGAGATCCACGGGTACAGGTACACGGTTCCCTGGGGAGTGATGTGGAACAGAGACACCCAGGGGTACAGGTACACGGTTCACTGGGGGGGGAGTGATGTAGAACAGAGAGAGACCCAGGGGTACAGGTACATGGTTCCTGGGGGGGGGGTGATATAGAACAGAGAAACCCAGGGGTACAGGTACACAGTTCCCTGGGGAGTGATGTGGAACAGAGAGATCCAGGGGTACAGTTACACGGTTCCCTGGGGGGTTATGTGGAACAGACAGACCCAGGTGTACAGGTACACGGTTCCCTGGGGAGTGATGTAGAACAGAGAGACCCTGGGGTACAGTTACACGTTTCCCTGGGGAGGGGCTGATGTAGAACAGAGAGACCCAGGGGTACAGGTACACGGTACCCGGGGGGCGGGGGGTGATATAGAACAGAGAGACCCAGGGGTACAGGTACACGGTTCCCTGGGGTGTGATGTGGAACAGAGAGACCCAGGGGTACAGGTACACGGTTCCCTGGGGAGTGATGTAGAACGGAGACACCCAGGGGTACAGGTACACGTTTCCCTGGGGGGTTATGAGGAACAGACAGACCCAGGGGTACAGGTACACGGTTCCCCGGGGAGTGATGTGGAACAGACAGACCCAGGGGTACAGGTACACGGTTCCCTGGGGGGTTATGTGGAACAGACAGACCCAGGGGTACAGGTACACGTTTCCCTGGGAACTGATGTAAAACAGAGAGACCCAAGGGTACAGGTACACGGTTCCCTGGGGAGTGATGTGGAACAGAGAGACCCAGGGGTACAGGTACACGGTTCCCGGGGGCAGAGTGTGATGTGGAAAAGAGAGACCCAGGGGTACAGGTACACCGTTCCCTGGGGAGTGAAGTGCATCAGACAGACCCAGGGGTACAGTTGCACGGTTCCCTGGGGAGGGGGTGATGTAGAACAGAGAGATCCACGGGTACAGGTACACGGTTCCCTAGGGAGTGATGTGGAACAGAAAGACCCAGGGGTACAGGTATACGGTTCACGGGGGGGGGGGGGTGATGTAGAACAGAGAGAGACCCAGGGGTACAGGTACACGGTTCCCTAGGGAGTGATGTGGAACAGAGAGACCCCGGGGTACAGGTACACGGTTCCCCGTGGAGTGATGTGGAACAGACAGACCCAGGGGTACAGGTACATGGTTCCCTGGGGAGTGAGGTGGAACAGAGAGACCCAGGGGTACAGTACACGGTTCCCTGGGGAGTGATGTGGAACAGACAGACCCAGGGGTACAGGTACACGGTTCCCTGGGGAGTGATGTAGAACGGAGAGACCCAGGGGAACAGGTACACGTTTCCCTGGGGAGTGATGTGGAACAGAGAGACCCCGGGGAGTGGTATGGAATAGACAGACCCAGGGGTACAGGTACACGGTTCCCTGGGGAGTGATGTAGAAAGGAGAGACCCAGGTGTACAGGTACACGTTTCCCTGGGGGGTTATGTGGAACAGACAGACCCAGGGGTACAGGTACACGTTTCCCTGGGAACTGATGTAGAACAGAGAGACCCAAGGGTACAGGTACACGGTTCCCTGGGGAGTGATGTGGAACAGAGAGACCCAGGGGTACAGGTACACGGTTCCCGGGGGCAGAGGGTGATGTGGATAAGAGAGACCCAGGGGTACAGGAACACCATTCCCTGGGGAGTGAAGTACAACAGACAGACCCAGGGGTACAGTTACACGGTTCCCCGGGGAGTGATGTGGAACAGACAGACCCAGGGGTACAGGTACACGGTTCCCTGGGGGGTTATGTGGAACAGACAGACCCAGGGGTACAGGTACACGTTTCCCTGGGAACTGATGTAAAACAGAGAGACCCAAGGGTACAGGTACACGGTTCCCTGGGGAGTGATGTGGAACAGAGAGACCCAGGGGTACAGGTACACGGTTCCCGGGGGCAGAGTGTGATGTGGAAAAGAGAGACCCAGGGGTACAGGTACACCGTTCCCTGGGGAGTGAAGTGCATCAGACAGACCCAGGGGTACAGTTGCACGGTTCCCTGGGGAGTGATGTGGAACAGACAGACCCAGGGGTACAGGTACACGGTTCCCTGGGGAGTGATGTAGAACGGAGAGACCCAGGGGAACAGGTACATGTTTCCCTGGGGAGTGATGTGGAACAGAGAGACCCAGGGGTACAGGTACACGGTTCCCGGGGGCAGAGTGTGATGTGGAAAAGAGAGACCCAGGGGTACAGGTACACCGTTCCCTGGGGAGTGAAGTGCATCAGACAGACCCAGGGGTACAGTTGCACGGTTCCCTGGGGAGGGGGTGATGTAGAACAGAGAGATCCACGGGTACAGGTACACGGTTCCCTAGGGAGTGATGTGGAACAGAAAGACCCAGGGGTACAGGTATACGGTTCACGGGGGGGGGGGGTGATGTAGAACAGAGAGAGACCCAGGGGTACAGGTACACGGTTCCCTAGGGAGTGATGTGGAACAGAGAGACCCCGGGGTACAGGTACACGGTTCCCCGTGGAGTGATGTGGAACAGACAGACCCAGGGGTACAGGTACATGGTTCCCTGGGGAGTGAGGTGGAACAGAGAGACCCAGGGGTACAGTACACGGTTCCCTGGGGAGTGATGTGGAACAGACAGACCCAGGGGTACAGGTACACGGTTCCCTGGGGAGTGATGTAGAACGGAGAGACCCAGGGGAACAGGTACACGTTTCCCTGGGGAGTGATGTGGAACAGAGAGACCCCGGGGAGTGGTATGGAATAGACAGACCCAGGGGTACAGGTACACGGTTCCCTGGGGAGTGATGTAGAAAGGAGAGACCCAGGTGTACAGGTACACGTTTCCCTGGGGGGTTATGTGGAACAGACAGACCCAGGGGTACAGGTACACGTTTCCCTGGGAACTGATGTAGAACAGAGAGACCCAAGGGTACAGGTACACGGTTCCCTGGGGAGTGATGTGGAACAGAGAGACCCAGGGGTACAGGTACACGGTTCCCGGGGGCAGAGGGTGATGTGGATAAGAGAGACCCAGGGGTACAGGAACACCATTCCCTGGGGAGTGAAGTACAACAGACAGACCCAGGGGTACAGTTACACGGTTCCCCGGGGAGTGATGTGGAACAGACAGACCCAGGGGTACAGGTACACGGTTCCCTGGGGGGTTATGTGGAACAGACAGACCCAGGGGTACAGGTACACGTTTCCCTGGGAACTGATGTAAAACAGAGAGACCCAAGGGTACAGGTACACGGTTCCCTGGGGAGTGATGTGGAACAGAGAGACCCAGGGGTACAGGTACACGGTTCCCGGGGGCAGAGTGTGATGTGGAAAAGAGAGACCCAGGGGTACAGGTACACCGTTCCCTGGGGAGTGAAGTGCATCAGACAGACCCAGGGGTACAGTTGCACGGTTCCCTGGGGAGTGATGTGGAACAGACAGACCCAGGGGTACAGGTACACGGTTCCCTGGGGAGTGATGTAGAACGGAGAGACCCAGGGGAACAGGTACATGTTTCCCTGGGGAGTGATGTGGAACAGAGAGACCCCGGGGAGTGGTATGGAACAGACAGACCCAGGGGTACAGGTACACAGTTCCCTGGGGAGTGATGTAGAAAGGAGAGACCCAGGTGTACAGGTACACGTTTCCCTGGGGGGTTATGTGGAACAGACAGACCCAGGGGTACAGGTACACGTTTCCCTGGGAACTGATGTAGAACAGAGAGACCCAAGGGTACAGGTACACGGTTCCCTGGGGAGTGATGTGGAACAGAGAGACCCAGGGGTACAGGTACACGGTTCCCGGGGGCAGAGGGTGATGTGGAAAAGAGAGACCCAGGGGTACAGGTACACCGTTCCCTGGGGAGTGAAGTACAACAGACAGACCCAGGGGTACAGGTACACGGTTCCCTAGGGAGTGATGTGGAACAGAGAGTCCCAGGGGTACAGGTATACGGTTCACAGGGGGGGGGGGGTGATGTAGAACAGAGAGAGACCCAGGGGTACAGGTACACGGTTCCCTGGGGAGTGATGTACAACAGACAGACCCTGGGGTACAGTTACACGGTTCCCTGGGGGGTTATGTGGAACAGACAGACCCAGGGGTACAGGTACACGGTACCCGGGGGGGGGGGGGTGTGATATAGAACAGAGAGACCCAGGGGTACAGGTACACAGTTCCCTGGGGAGTGATGTACAACAGACAGACCCAGGGGTACAGGTACGCGTTTCCCTGGGAACTGATGTAGAACAGAGAGACCCAAGGGTACAGGTACACGGTTCCCTGGGGAGTGATGTAGAACAGAGAGACCCAAGGGTACAGGTACACGGTTCCCTGGGGAGTGATGTAGAACAGACAGACCCAGGGGTAGAGGTACACGGTTCCCGGGGGCAGATGGTGATGTGGAAAAGCGAGACCCAGGGGTACAGGTACACCGTTCCCTGGGGAGTGAAGTACAACAGACAGACCCAGGGGTACAGTTACACGGTTCCCTTGGGAGGGGGTGATGTAGAACAGAGAGATCCACGGGTACAGGTACACGGTTCCCTGGGGTGTGATGTGGAACAGAGAGACCCAGGGGTACAGGTACACGGTTCCCTGGGGAGTGATGTAGAACGGAGACACCCAGGGGTACAGGTACACGTTTCCCTGGGGGGTTATGAGGAACAGACAAACCCAGGGGTACAGGTACACGGTTCCCCGGGGAGTGATGTGGAACAGAGACACCCAGGGGTACAGGTACACGGTTCACTGGGGGGGGAGTGATGTAGAACAGAGAGAGACCCAGGGGTACAGGTACATGGTTCCTGGGGGGGGGGGTGATATAGAACAGAGAAACCCAGGGGTACAGGTACACAGTTCCCTGGGGAGTGATGTGGAACAGAGAGATCCAGGGGTACAGTTACACGGTTCCCTGGGGGGTTATGTGGAACAGACAGACCCAGGTGTACAGGTACACGGTTCCCTGGGGAGTGATGTAGAACAGAGAGACCCTGGGGTACAGTTACACGTTTCCCTGGGGAGGGGCTGATGTAGAACAGAGAGACCCAGGGGTACAGGTACACGGTACCCGGGGGGCGGGGGGTGATATAGAACAGAGAGACCCAGGGGTACAGGTACACGGTTCCCTGGGGTGTGATGTGGAACAGAGAGACCCAGGGGTACAGGTACACGGTTCCCTGGGGAGTGATGTAGAACGGAGACACCCAGGGGTACAGGTACACGTTTCCCTGGGGGGTTATGAGGAACAGACAAACCCAGGGGTACAGGTACACGGTTCCCCGGGGAGTGATGTGGAACAGACAGACCCAGGGGTACAGGTACACGGTTCCCTGGGGGGTTATGTGGAACAGACAGACCCAGGGGTACAGGTACACGTTTCCCTGGGAACTGATGTAAAACAGAGAGACCCAAGGGTACAGGTACACGGTTCCCTGGGGAGTGATGTGGAACAGAGAGACCCAGGGGTACAGGTACACGGTTCCCGGGGGCAGAGTGTGATGTGGAAAAGAGAGACCCAGGGGTACAGGTACACCGTTCCCTGGGGAGTGAAGTGCATCAGACAGACCCAGGGGTACAGTTGCACGGTTCCCTGGGGAGGGGGTGATGTAGAACAGAGAGATCCACGGGTACAGGTACACGGTTCCCTAGGGAGTGATGTGGAACAGAAAGACCCAGGGGTACAGGTATACGGTTCACGGGGGGGGGGGGGTGATGTAGAACAGAGAGAGACCCAGGGGTACAGGTACACAGTTCCCTGGGGAGTGATGTACAACAGACAGACCCAGGGGTACAGGTACGCGTTTCCCTGGGAACTGATGTAGAACAGAGAGACCCAGGGGTACAGGTACACGGTTCCCTGGGGAGTGATGTGGAACAGAGACACCCAGGGGTACAGGTACACGGTTCACTGGGGGGGAGTGATGTAGAACAGAGAGAGACCCAGGGGTACAGGTACATGGTTCCTGGGGGGGGTGGTGATATAGAACAGAGAAACCCAGGGGTACAGGTACACAGTTCCCTGGGGAGTGATGTGGAACAGAGAGATCCAGGGGTACAGTTACACGGTTCCCTGGGGGGTTATGTGGAACAGACAGACCCAGGGGTACAGGTACACGGTTCCCTGGGGAGTGATGTAGAACAGAGAGACCCTGGGGTACAGTTACACGGTTCCCTGGGGAGGGGGTGATGTAGAACAGAGAGACCCAGGGGTACAGGTACACGGTACCCGGGGGGCGGGGGGTGATATAGAACAGAGAGACCCAGGGGTACAGGTACACGGTTCCCTGGGGTGTGATGTGGAACAGAGAGACCCAGGGGTACAGGTACACGGTTCCCTGCGGAGTGATGTAGAACGGAGAGACCCAGGGGTACAGGTACACGTTTCCCTGGGGGGTTATGAGGAACAGACAGACCCAGGGGTACAGGTACACGGTTCCCCGGGGAGTGATGTGGAACAGACAGACCCAGGGGTACAGGTACACGGTTCCCTGGGGAGTGATGTGGAACAGAGAGACCCAGGGGTACAGGTACACGATTCCCTAGGGAGTGATGTGGAACAGAGAGACCCCGGGGTACAGGTACACGGTTCCCCGTGGAGTGATGTGGAACAGACAGACCCAGGGGTACATGTACACGGTTCCCTGGGGAGTGAGGTGGAACAGAGAGACCCAGGGGTACAGTACACGGTTCCCTGGGGAGTGATGTGGAACAGACAGACCCAGGGGTACAGGTACACGGTTCCCTGGGGAGTGATGTAGAACGGAGAGACCCAGGGGTACAGGTACACGTTTCCCTGGGGAGTGATGTGGAACAGAGAGACCCCGGGGAGTGGTATGGAATAGACAGACCCAGGGGTACAGGTACACGGTTTCCTGGGGAGTGATGTAGAAAGGAGAGACCCAGGTGTACAGGTACACGTTTCCCTGGGAACTGATGTAAAACAGAGAGACCCAAGGGTACAGGTACACGGTTCCCTGGGGAGTGATGTGGAACAGAGAGACCCAGGGGTACAGGTACACGGTTCCCGGGGGCAGAGTGTGATGTGGAAAAGAGAGACCCAGGGGTACAGGTACACCGTTCCCTGGGGAGTGAAGTACAACAGACAGACCCAGGGGTACAGTTACACGGTTCCCTGGGGAGGGGGTGATGTAGAACAGAGAGATCCACGGGTACAGGTACACGGTTCCCTGGGGAGTGATGTGGAACAGCGACACCCAGGGGTACAGGTACACGGTTCACTGGGGGGGGAGTGATGTAGAACAGAGAGAGACCCAGGGGTACAGGTACACGGTTCCCTAGGGAGTGATGTGGAACAGAGAGACCCAAGGGTACAGGTATACGGTTCACAGGGGGGGGGGGGGTGATGTAGAACAGAGAGAGAGCCAGGGGTACAGGTACACGGTTCCCTGGGGAGTGATGTACAACAGACAGACCCTGGGGTACAGATACACGGGTCCATGGGGAGTGATGTAGAACAGAGAGATCCAGGGGTACAGTTACACGGTTCCCTGGGGGGTTATGTGGAACAGACAGACCCAGGGGTACAGGTATACGGTACCCGGGGGGGGGGGTGTGATATAGAACAGAGAGACCCAGGGGTACAGGTACACAGTTCCCTGGGGAGTGATGTACAACAGACAGACCCAGGGGTACAGGTACGCGTTTCCCTGGGAACTGATGTAGAACAGAGAGACCCAGGGGTACAGGTACACGGTTCCCTGGGGAGTGATGTGGAACAGAGACACCCAGGGGTACAGGTACACGGTTCACTGGGGGGGAATGATGTAGAACAGAGAGAGACCCAGGGGTACAGGTACATGGTTCCTGGGGGGGGTGGTGATATAGAACAGAGAAACCCAGGGGTACAGGTACACAGTTCCCTGGGGAGCGATGTGGAACAGAGAGATCCAGGGGTACAGTTACACGGTTCCCTGGGGGGTTATGTGGAACAGACAGACCCAGGGGTACAGGTACACGGTTCCCTGGGGAGTGATGTAGAACAGAGAGACCCTGGGGTACAGTTACACGGTTCCCTGGGGAGGGGGTGATGTAGAACAGAGAGACCCAGGGGTACAGGTACACGGTACCCGGGGGGCGGGGGGTGATATAGAACAGAGAGACCCAGGGGTACAGGTACACGGTTCCCTGGGGTGTGATGTGGAACGGAGAGACCCAGGGGTACAGGTACACGGTTCCCTGGGGAGTGATGTAGAACGGAGAGACCCAGGGGTACAGGTACACGTTTCCCTGGGGGGTTATGAGGAACAGACAGACCCAGGGGTACAGGTACACGGTTCCCCGGGGAGTGATGTGGAACAGACAGACCCAGGGGTACAGGTACACGGTTCCCTGGGGAGTGATGTGGAACAGAGAGACCCAGGGGTACAGGTACACGATTCCCTAGGGAGTGATGTGGAACAGAGAGACCCCGGGGTACAGGTACACGGTTCCCCGTGGAGTGATGTGGAACAGACAGACCCAGGGGTACATGTACACGGTTCCCTGGGGAGTGAGGTGGAACAGAGAGACCCAGGGGTACAGTACACGGTTCCCTGGGGAGTGATGTGGAACAGACAGACCCAGGGGTATAGGTACACGGTTCCCTGGGGAGTGATGTAGAACGGAGAGACCCAGGGGTACAGGTACACGTTTCCCTGGGGAGTGATGTGGAACAGAGAGACCCCGGGGAGTGGTATGGAATAGACAGACCCAGGGGTACAGGTACACGGTTTCCTGGGGAGTGATGTAGAAAGGAGAGACCCAGGTGTACAGGTACACGTTTCCCTGGGGGGTTATGTGGAACAGACAGACCCAGGGGTACAGGTACACGTTTCCCTGGGAACTGATGTAAAACAGAGAGACCCAAGGGTACAGGTACACGGTTCCCTGGGGAGTGATGTGGAACAGAGAGACCCAGGGGTACAGGTACACGGTTCCCGGGGGCAGAGTGTGATGTGGAAAAGAGAGACCCAGGGGTACAGGTACACCGTTCCCTGGGGAGTGAAGTACAACAGACAGACCCAGGGGTACAGTTACACGGTTCCCTGGGGAGGGGGTGATGTAGAACAGAGAGATCCACGGGTACAGGTACACGGTTCCCTAGGGAGTGATGTGGAACAGAGAGACCCAGGGGTACAGGTATACGGTTCACAGGGGGGGGGTGTGATATAGAACAGTGAGACCCAGGGGTACAGGTACACAGTTCCCTGGGGAGTGATGTACAACAGACAGACCCAGGGGTACAGGTACGCGTTTCCCTGGGAACTGATGTAGAACAGAGAGACCCAGGGGTACAGGTACACGGTTCCCTGGGGAGTGATGTAGAACAGAGAGACCCAAGGGTACAGGTACACGGTTCCCGGGGGCAGATGGTGATGTGGAAAAGAGAGACCCAGGGGTACAGGTACACCGTTCCCTGGGGAGTGAAGTAAAACAGACAGACCCAGGGGTACAGTTACACGGTTCCCTGGGGAGGGGGTGATGTAGAACAGAGAGATCCACGGGTACAGGTACACGGTTCCCTGGGGAGTGATGTGGAACAGAGACACCCAGGGGTACAGGTACACGGTTCCCTGGGGAGTGAGGTGGAACAGAGAGTCCCAGGGGTACAGTACACGGTTCCCTGGGGAGTGAAGTGGAACAGACAGACCCAGGGGTACAGGTACACGGTTCCCTGGGGAGTGATGTAGAACGGAGAGACCCAGGGGTACAGGTACACGTTTCCCTGGGGAGTGATGTGGAACAGAGAGACCCCGGGGAGTGGTATGGAACAGACAGACCCAGGGGTACAGGTACACGGTTCCCTGGGGAGTGATGTAGAAAGGAGAGACCCAGGTTTACAGGTACACGTTTCCCTGGGAACTGATGTAGAACAGAGAGACCCAAGGGTACAGGTACACGGTTCCCTGGGGAGTGATGTAGAACAGAGAGACCCAGGGGTACAGGTACACCGTTCCCTGGGGAGTGATGTGGAACAGAGAGACCCAGGGGTACAGGTACACGGTTCCCGGGGGCAGAGGGTGATGTGGAAAAGAGAGACCCAGGGGTACAGGTACACCGTTCCCTGGGGAGTGAAGTACAACAGACAGACCCAGGGGTACAGTTACACGGTTCCCTGGGGAGGGGGTGATGTAGAACAGAGAGACCCAGGGGTACAGGTACACGTTTCCCTGGGGGGTTATGTGGAACAGACAGACCCAGGGGTACAGGTACACGGTTCCCAGTGGAGTGATGTAGAACAGAGAGACCCTGGGGTACAGTTACACTGTTCCCTGGGGAGGGAGTGATGTAGAACAGAGAGACCCAGGGGTACAGGTACACGGTTCCCTGGGGAGTGATGTAGAACAGAGAGACCCAGGGGTACAGGTACACGGTTCCCTGGGGAGTGATGTAGAAAGGAGAGACCCAGGTGTACAGGTACACGTTTCCCTGGGGGGTTATGTGGAACAGACAGACCCAGGGGTACAGGTACACTTTTCCCTGGGGGGTTATGTAGAACAGAGAGACCCAAGGGTACAGGTACACGGTTCCCTTTGGAGTGATGTGGAACAGAGAGACCCAGGGGTACAGGTACACGGTTCAGTGGGGAAGAGGGTGATGTGGAACAGAGAGACCCAGGGGTACAGGTACACTGTTCCCTGGGGAGTGATGTAGAACAGAGAGACCCTGGGGTACAGGTACACGGTTCCCTGGGGAGTGATGTAGAACGGAGAGACCCAGGGGTACAGGTACACGTTTCCCTGGGGGGTTAGGTGGAACAGACAGACCCAGGGGTACAGGTACACGGTTCCCTGGGGAGTGATGTAGAACAGAGAGACCCTGGGCTACAGTTACACGGTTCCCTGGGGAGGGAGTGATGTAGAACAGAGAGACCCAGGGGTACAGGTACACGGTTCCCTGGGGAGTGATGTAGAACAGAGAGACCCAGGGGTACAGGTACACGGTTCCCTGGGGAGTGATGTGGAACAGAGAGACCCAGGGGTACAGGTACACGGTTCCCTGGGGAGTGATGTAGAACAGAGAGACCCTGGGGTACAGTTACACGTTTCCCTGGGGAGGGAGTGATGTAGAACAGAGAGACCCAGGGGTACAGGTACACGGTTCCCTGGGGAGTGATGTGGAACAGAGAGACCCAGGGGTACAGGTACACGGTTCAGTGGGGAAGAGGGTGATGTGGAACAGAGAGACCCAGGGGTACAGGTACACTGTTCCCTGGGGAGTGATGTAGAACAGAGAGACCCTGGGGTACAGGTACACGGTTCCCTGGGGGGTTATGTGGAACAGACAGACCCAGGGGTACAGGTACACGTTTCCCTGGGAACTGATGTAAAACAGAGAGACCCAAGGGTACAGGTACACGGTTCCCTGGGGAGTGATGTGGAACAGAGAGACCCAGGGGTACAGGTACACGGTTCCCGGGGGCAGAGTGTGATGTGGAAAAGAGAGACCCAGGGGTACAGGTACACCGTTCCCTGGGGAGTGAAGTGCATCAGACAGACCCAGGGGTACAGTTGCACGGTTCCCTGGGGAGGGGGTGATGTAGAACAGAGAGATCCACGGGTACAGGTACACGGTTCCCTAGGGAGTGATGTGGAACAGAAAGACCCAGGGGTACAGGTATACGGTTCACGGGGGGGGGGGGTGATGTAGAACAGAGAGAGACCCAGGGGTACAGGTACACAGTTCCCTGGGGAGTGATGTACAACAGACAGACCCAGGGGTACAGGTACGCGTTTCCCTGGGAACTGATGTAGAACAGAGAGACCCAGGGGTACAGGTACACGGTTCCCTGGGGAGTGATGTGGAACAGAGACACCCAGGGGTACAGGTACACGGTTCACTGGGGGGGAGTGATGTAGAACAGAGAGAGACCCAGGGGTACAGGTACATGGTTCCTGGGGGGGGTGGTGATATAGAACAGAGAAACCCAGGGGTACAGGTACACAGTTCCCTGGGGAGTGATGTGGAACAGAGAGATCCAGGGGTACAGTTACACGGTTCCCTGGGGGGTTATGTGGAACAGACAGACCCAGGGGTACAGGTACACGGTTCCCTGGGGAGTGATGTAGAACAGAGAGACCCTGGGGTACAGTTACACGGTTCCCTGGGGATGGGGTGATGTAGAACAGAGAGACCCAGGGGTACAGGTACACGGTACCCGGGGGGCGGGGGGTGATATAGAACAGAGAGACCCAGGGGTACAGGTACACGGTTCCCTGGGGTGTGATGTGGAACAGAGAGACCCAGGGGTACAGGTACACGGTTCCCTGGGGAGTGATGTAGAAAGGAGAGACCCAGGTGTACAGGTACACGTTTCCCTGGGGGGTTATGTGGAACAGACAGACCCAGGGGTACAGGTACACTTTTCCCTGGGGGGTTATGTAGAACAGAGAGACCCAAGGGTACAGGTACACGGTTCCCTTTGGAGTGATGTGGAACAGAGAGACCCAGGGGTACAGGTACACGGTTCAGTGGGGAAGAGGGTGATGTGGAACAGAGAGACCCAGGGGTACAGGTACACTGTTCCCTGGGGAGTGATGTAGAACAGAGAGACCCTGGGGTACAGGTACACGGTTCCCTGGGGAGTGATGTAGAACGGAGAGACCCAGGGGTACAGGTACACGTTTCCCTGGGGGGTTAGGTGGAACAGACAGACCCAGGGGTACAGGTACACGGTTCCCTGGGGAGTGATGTAGAACAGAGAGACCCTGGGCTACAGTTACACGGTTCCCTGGGGAGGGAGTGATGTAGAACAGAGAGACCCAGGGGTACAGGTACACGGTTCCCTGGGGAGTGATGTAGAACAGAGAGACCCAGGGGTACAGGTACACGGTTCCCTGGGGAGTGATGTGGAACAGAGAGACCCAGGGGTACAGGTACACGGTTCCCTGGGGAGTGATGTAGAACAGAGAGACCCTGGGGTACAGTTACACGTTTCCCTGGGGAGGGAGTGATGTAGAACAGAGAGACCCAGGGGTACAGGTACACGGTTCCCTGGGGAGTGATGTGGAACAGAGAGACCCAGGGGTACAGGTACACGGTTCAGTGGGGAAGAGGGTGATGTGGAACAGAGAGACCCAGGGGTACAGGTACACTGTTCCCTGGGGAGTGATGTAGAACAGAGAGACCCAGGGGTACAGGTATACGGTTCACGGGGGGGGGGGTGATGTAGAACAGAGAGAGACCCAGGGGTACAGGTACACAGTTCCCTGGGGAGTGATGTACAACAGACAGACCCAGGGGTACAGGTACGCGTTTCCCTGGGAACTGATGTAGAACAGAGAGACCCAGGGGTACAGGTACACGGTTCCCTGGGGAGTGATGTGGAACAGAGACACCCAGGGGTACAGGTACACGGTTCACTGGGGGGGAGTGATGTAGAACAGAGAGAGACCCAGGGGTACAGGTACATGGTTCCTGGGGGGGGTGGTGATATAGAACAGAGAAACCCAGGGGTACAGGTACACAGTTCCCTGGGGAGTGATGTGGAACAGAGAGATCCAGGGGTACAGTTACACGGTTCCCTGGGGGGTTATGTGGAACAGACAGACCCAGGGGTACAGGTACACGGTTCCCTGGGGAGTGATGTAGAACAGAGAGACCCTGGGGTACAGTTACACGGTTCCCTGGGGAGGGGGTGATGTAGAACAGAGAGACCCAGGGGTACAGGTACACGGTACCCGGGGGGCGGGGGGTGATATAGAACAGAGAGACCCAGGGGTACAGGTACACGGTTCCCTGGGGTGTGATGTGGAACAGAGAGACCCAGGGGTACAGGTACACGGTTCCCTGCGGAGTGATGTAGAACGGAGAGACCCAGGGGTACAGGTACACATTTCCCTGGGGGGTTATGAGGAACAGACAGACCCAGGGGTACAGGTACACGGTTCCCCGGGGAGTGATGTGGAACAGACAGACCCAGGGGTACAGGTACACGGTTCCCTGGGGAGTGATGTGGAACAGAGAGACCCAGGGGTACAGGTACACGATTCCCTAGGGAGTGATGTGGAACAGAGAGACCCCGGGGTACAGGTACACGGTTCCCCGTGGAGTGATGTGGAACAGACAGACCCAGGGGTACATGTACACGGTTCCCTGGGGAGTGAGGTGGAACAGAGAGACCCAGGGGTACAGTACACGGTTCCCTGGGGAGTGATGTGGAACAGACAGACCCAGGGGTACAGGTACACGGTTCCCTGGGGAGTGATGTAGAACGGAGAGACCCAGGGGTACAGGTACACGTTTCCCTGGGGAGTGATGTGGAACAGAGAGACCCCGGGGAGTGGTATGGAATAGACAGACCCAGGGGTACAGGTACACGGTTTCCTGGGGAGTGATGTAGAAAGGAGAGACCCAGGTGTACAGGTACACGTTTCCCTGGGAACTGATGTAAAACAGAGAGACCCAAGGGTACAGGTACACGGTTCCCTGGGGAGTGATGTGGAACAGAGAGACCCAGGGGTACAGGTACACGGTTCCCGGGGGCAGAGTGTGATGTGGAAAAGAGAGACCCAGGGGTACAGGTACACCGTTCCCTGGGGAGTGAAGTACAACAGACAGACCCAGGGGTACAGTTACACGGTTCCCTGGGGAGGGGGTGATGTAGAACAGAGAGATCCACGGGTACAGGTACACGGTTCCCTGGGGAGTGATGTGGAACAGCGACACCCAGGGGTACAGGTACACGGTTCACTGGGGGGGGAGTGATGTAGAACAGAGAGAGACCCAGGGGTACAGGTACACGGTTCCCTAGGGAGTGATGTGGAACAGAGAGACCCAAGGGTACAGGTATACGGTTCACAGGGGGGGGGGGTGATGTAGAACAGAGAGAGAGCCAGGGGTACAGGTACACGGTTCCCTGGGGAGTGATGTACAACAGACAGACCCTGGGGTACAGATACACGGGTCCATGGGGAGTGATGTAGAACAGAGAGATCCAGGGGTACAGTTACACGGTTCCCTGGGGGGTTATGTGGAACAGACAGACCCAGGGGTACAGGTATACGGTACCCGGGGGGGGGGGTGTGATATAGAACAGAGAGACCCAGGGGTACAGGTACACAGTTCCCTGGGGAGTGATGTACAACAGACAGACCCAGGGGTACAGGTACGCGTTTCCCTGGGAACTGATGTAGAACAGAGAGACCCAGGGGTACAGGTACACGGTTCCCTGGGGAGTGATGTGGAACAGAGACACCCAGGGGTACAGGTACACGGTTCACTGGGGGGGAGTGATGTAGAACAGAGAGAGACCCAGGGGTACAGGTACATGGTTCCTGGGGGGGGTGGTGATATAGAACAGAGAAACCCAGGGGTACAGGTACACAGTTCCCTGGGGAGTGATGTGGAACAGAGAGATCCAGGGGTACAGTTACACGGTTCCCTGGGGGGTTATGTGGAACAGACAGACCCAGGGGTACAGGTACACGGTTCCCTGGGGAGTGATGTAGAACAGAGAGACCCTGGGGTACAGTTACACGGTTCCCTGGGGAGGGGGTGATGTAGAACAGAGAGACCCAGGGGTACAGGTACACGGTACCCGGGGGCCGGGGGGTGATATAGAACAGAGAGACCCAGGGGTACAGGTACACGGTTCCCTGGGGTGTGATGTGGAACAGAGAGACCCAGGGGTACAGGTACACGGTTCCCTGGGGAGTGATGTAGAACGGAGAGACCCAGGGGTACAGGTACACGTTTCCCTGGGGGGTTATGAGGAACAGACAGACCCAGGGGTACAGGTACACGGTTCCCCGGGGAGTGATGTGGAACAGACAGACCCAGGGGTACAGGTACACGGTTCCCTGGGGAGTGATGTGGAACAGAGAGACCCAGGGGTACAGGTACACGATTCCCTAGGGAGTGATGTGGAACAGAGAGACCCCGGGGTACAGGTACACGGTTCCCCGTGGAGTGATGTGGAACAGACAGACCCAGGGGTACATGTACACGGTTCCCTGGGGAGTGAGGTGGAACAGAGAGACCCAGGGGTACAGTACACGGTTCCCTGGGGAGTGATGTGGAACAGACAGACCCAGGGGTACAGGTACACGGTTCCC
>NW_026781393.1:175000-200000 GCF_030144855.1 Hypanus sabinus
TGTTGAAACTCCTGTTGCTTTTCTGTGTGACTCCGGGCTCCTCACCGTCTCCGTGTGACTCTGTCCTCCTCACCTACTCCGTGTGACTCTGTCCTCCTCACCGTCCCCGTGTGACTCCGGCCTCCTCACCGTCCCCGTGTGACTCCGGGCTCCTCACCGTCTCCGTGTGACTCCGGCCTCCTCACCGTCTCCGTGTGACTCCGGCCTCCTCACCGTCTCCGTGTGACTCCGGGCTCCTCACCGTCTCCGTGTGACTCCGGCCTCCTCACCGTCTCCGTGTGACTCCGGGCTCCTCACCGTCTCCGTGTGACTCCGGGCTCCTCACCGTCTCCGTGTGACTCTGTCCTCCTCACCGACTCCGTGAGACTCCGGGCTCCTCACCGTCTCCGTGTGACTCTGTCCTCCTCACATTCTCCGTGTGACTCTGTCCTCCTCACCGTCTCCGTGTGACTCCGGCCTCCTCATGGTCTCCATGTGACTCCGGGCTCCTCACCGTCTCCGTGAGACTCCGGGCTCCTCACCGTCTCCGTGTGACTCTGTCCTCCTCACCGTCTCCGTGTGACTCTGTCCTCCTCACCGTCTCCGTGTGACTCCGGCCTCCTCATGGTCTCCATGTGACTCCGGGCTCCTCACCGTCTCCGTGTGACTCCGGGCTCCTCACCGTCTCCGTGTGACTCTGTCCTCCTCTCCGACTCCGTGTGACTCCGGTCTCCTCATGGTCTCCATGTGACTCTGTCCTCCTCACCGTCTCCGTGTGACTCCGGGCTCCTCACCGTCTCCGTGTGACTCCGGCCTCCTCACCGTCTCCGTGTGACTCTGTCCTCCTCTCCGACTCCGTGTGACTCCGGTCTCCTCATGGTCTCCATGTGACTCTGTCCTCCTCACCGACTCCGTGTGACTCCGGGCTCCTCACCGTCTCCGTGTGACTCCGGGCTCCTCACCGTCTCCGTGTGACTCTGTCCTCCTCACCGACTCCGTGTGACTCCGGCCTCCTCGCCGTCTCCGTGTGACTCCGGCCTCCTCACATTCTCCGTGTGACTCTGTCCTCCTCACCGTCTCCGTGTGACTCCGGCCTCCTCATGGTCTCCATGTGACTCCGGGCTCCTCACCGTCTCCGTGTGACTCCGGGCTCCTCACCGTCTCCGTGTGACTCCGGGCTCCTCACCGTCTCCGTGTGACTCTGTCCTCCTCACCGACTCCGTGTGACTCCGGGCTCCTCACCGTCTCCATGTGACTCCGTCCTCCTCACCGTCTCCGTGTGACTCCGGCCTCCTCACCGTCTCCGTGTGACTCTGTCCTCCTAACCGACTCCGTGTGACTCCGGGCTCCTCACCGTCTCCGTGTGACTCCGGGCTCCTCACCGTCTCCGTGTGACTCTGTCCTCCTCACCGTCTCCGTGTGACTCTGTCCTCCTCACCGTCTCCGTGTGACTCCGGCCTCCTCATGGTCTCCATGTGACTCCGGGCTCCTCACCGTCTCCGTGAGACTCCGGGCTCCTCACCGTCTCCGTGTGACTCTGTCCTCCTCACTGTCTCCGTGTGACTCTGTCCTCCTCACCGTCTCCGTGTGACTCTGTCCTCCTCACCGTCTCCGTGTGACTCCGGCCTCCTCATGGTCTCCGTGTGACTCCGGCCTCCTCACCGTCTCCGTGTGACTCCGGGCTCCTCACCGTCTCCGTGTGACTCCGGCCTCCTCACCGTCTCCGTGTGACTCCGGGCTCCTCACCGTCTCCGTGTGACTCTGTCCTCCTCACCGTCTCCGTGAGACTCCGGGCTCCTCACCGTCTCCGTGTGACTCTGTCCTCCTCACCGTCTCCGTGTGACTCTGTCCTCCTCACCGTCTCCGTGTGACTCTGTCCTCCTCACCGTCTCCGTGTGACTCCGGCCTCCTCATGGTCTCCATGTGACTCCGGGCTCCTCACCGTCTCCGTGAGACTCCGGGCTCCTCACCGTCTCCGTGTGACTCTGTCCTCCTCACTGTCTCCGTGTGACTCTGTCCTCCTCACCGTCTCCGTGTGACTCTGTCCTCCTCACCGTCTCCGTGTGACTCCGGCCTCCTCATGGTCTCCGTGTGACTCCGGCCTCCTCACCGTCTCCGTGTGACTCCGGGCTCCTCACCGTCTCCGTGTGACTCCGGCCTCCTCACCGTCTCCGTGTGACTCCGGGCTCCTCACCGTCTCCGTGTGACTCTGTCCTCCTCACCGTCTCCGTGTGACTCCGGGCTCCTCACCGTCTCCATGTGACTCCGTCCTCCTCACCGTCTCCGTGTGACTCTGTCCTCCTCACCGACTCCGTGTGACTCCGGGCTCCTCACCGACTCCGTGTGACTCTGTCCTCCTCACCGTCTCCGTGTGACTCTGTCCTCCTCACCGTCTCCGTGTGACTCCGGCCTCCTCATGGTCTCCATGTGACTCCGGGCTCCTCACCGTCTCCGTGAGACTCCGGGCTCCTCACCGTCTCCGTGTGACTCCGGCCTCCTCACCGTCTCCGTGTGACTCCGGCCTCCTCACCGACTCCGTGTGACTCTGTCCTCCTCACCTTCTCCGTGTGACTCCGGCCTCCTCACCGTCTCCATGTGACTCTGTCCTCCTCACTGTCTCCGTGTGACTCTGTCCTCCTCACCGTCTCCGTGTGACTCTGTCCTCCTCACCGTCTCCGTGTGACTCCGGCCTCCTCATGGTCTCCGTGTGACTCCGGCCTCCTCACCGTCTCCGTGTGACTCCGGGCTCCTCACCGTCTCCGTGTGACTCCGGCCTCCTCACCGTCTCCGTGTGACTCCGGGCTCCTCACCGTCTCCGTGTGACTCCGGGCTCCTCACCGTCTCCGTGTGACTCTGTCCTCCTCACCGACTCCGTGTGACTCCGGCCTCCTCACATTCTCCGTGTGATTCTGTCCTCCTCACATTCTCCGTGTGACTCTGTCCTCCTCACCGTCTCCGTGTGACTCCGGCCTCCTCATGGTCTCCATGTGACTCCGGGCTCCTCACCGTCTCCGTGAGACTCCGGGCTCCTCACCGTCTCCGTGTGACTCTGTCCTCCTCACCGTCTCCGTGTGACTCTGTCCTCCTCACCGTCTCCGTGTGACTCTGTCCTCCTCACCGTCTCCGTGTGACTCCGGCCTCCTCACCGACTCCGTGTGACTCCGGGCTCCTCACCGACTCCGTGTGACTCTGTCCTCCTCACCGTCTCCGTGTGACTCTGTCCTCCTCACCGTCTCCGTGTGACTCCGGCCTCCTCATGGTCTCCCTGTGACTCCGGGCTCCTCACCGTCTCCGTGTGACTCCGGGCTCCTCACCGTCTCCGTGTGACTCTGTCCTCCTCTCCGACTCCGTGTGACTCCGGTCTCCTCATGGTCTCCATGTGACTCTGTCCTCCTCACCGTCTCCGTGTGACTCCGGGCTCCTCACCGTCTCCGTGTGACTCCGGCCTCCTCACCGTCTCCGTGTGACTCTGTCCTCCTCTCCGACTCCGTGTGACTCCGGTCTCCTCATGGTCTCCATGTGACTCTGTCCTCCTCACCGACTCCGTGTGACTCCGGGCTCCTCACCGTCTCCGTGTGACTCCGGGCTCCTCACCGTCTCCGTGTGACTCTGTCCTCCTCACCGACTCCGTGTGACTCCGGCCTCCTCACCGTCTCCGTGTGACTCCGGCCTCCTCACATTCTCCGTGTGACTCTGTCCTCCTCACCGTCTCCGTGTGACTCCGGCCTCCTCATGGTCTCCATGTGACTCCGGGCTCCTCACCGTCTCCGTGTGACTCCGGGCTCCTCACCGTCTCCGTGTGACTCCGGGCTCCTCACCGTCTCCGTGTGACTCTGTCCTCCTCACCGACTCCGTGTGACTCCGGGCTCCTCACCGTCTCCGTGTGACTCCGTCCTCCTCACCGTCTCCGTGTGACTCCGGCCTCCTCACCGTCTCCGTGTGACTCTGTCCTCCTCACCGACTCCGTGTGACTCCGGGCTCCTCACCGTCTCCGTGTGACTCCGGGCTCCTCACCGTCTCCGTGTGACTCTGTCCTCCTCACCGACTCCGTGTGACTCCGGCCTCCTCACCGTCTCCGTGTGACTCCGGCCTCCTCACATTCTCCGTGTGACTCTGTCCTCCTCACCGTCTCCGTGTGACTCCGGCCTCCTCATGGTCTCCATGTGACTCCGGGCTCCTCACCGTCTCCGTGTGACTCCGGGCTCCTCACCGTCTCCGTGTGACTCCGGGCTCCTCACCGTCTCCGTGTGACTCTGTCCTCCTCACCGACTCCGTGTGACTCCGGGCTCCTCACCGTCTCCATGTGACTCCGTCCTCCTCACCGTCTCCGTGTGACTCCGGCCTCCTCACCGTCTCCGTGTGACTCTGTCCTCCTCACCGACTCCGTGTGACTCCGGGCTCCTCACCGTCTCCGTGTGACTCTGTCCTCCTCACCGTCTCCGTGTGACTCTGTCCTCCTCACCGTCTCCGTGTGACTCCGGCCTCCTCATGGTCTCCATGTGACTCCGGGCTCCTCACCGTCTCCGTGAGACTCCGGGCTCCTCACCGTCTCCGTGTGACTCTGTCCTCCTCACCGTCTCCGTGTGACTCTGTCCTCCTCACCGTCTCCGTGTGACTCCGGCCTCCTCATGGTCTCCATGTGACTCCGGGCTCCTCACCGTCTCCGTGAGACTCCGGGCTCCTCACCGTCTCCGTGTGACTCTGTCCTCCTCACTGTCTCCGTGTGACTCTGTCCTCCTCACCGTCTCCGTGTGACTCTGTCCTCCTCACCGTCTCCGTGTGACTCCGGCCTCCTCATGGTCTCCGTGTGACTCCGGCCTCCTCACCGTCTCCGTGTGACTCCGGGCTCCTCACCGTCTCCGTGTGACTCCGGCCTCCTCACCGTCTCCGTGTGACTCCGGGCTCCTCACCGTCTCCGTGAGACTCCGGGCTCCTCACCGTCTCCGTGTGACTCTGTCCTCCTCACTGTCTCCGTGTGACTCTGTCCTCCTCACCGTCTCCGTGTGACTCTGTCCTCCTCACCGTCTCCGTGTGACTCCGGCCTCCTCATGGTCTCCGTGTGACTCCGGCCTCCTCACCGTCTCCGTGTGACTCCGGGCTCCTCACCGTCTCCGTGTGACTCCGGCCTCCTCACCGTCTCCGTGTGACTCCGGGCTCCTCACCGTCTCCGTGTGACTCCGGGCTCCTCACCGTCTCCGTGTGACTCTGTCCTCCTCACCGACTCCGTGTGACTCCGGCCTCCTCACATTCTCCGTGTGATTCTGTCCTCCTCACATTCTCCGTGTGACTCTGTCCTCCTCACCGTCTCCATGTGACTCCGTCCTCCTCACCGTCTCCGTGTGACTCCGGCCTCCTCACCGTCTCCGTGTGACTCTGTCCTCCTCACCGACTCCGTGTGACTCCGGGCTCCTCACCGTCTCCGTGTGACTCCGGGCTCCTCACCGTCTCCGTGTGACTCTGTCCTCCTCACCGACTCCGTGTGACTCCGGCCTCCTCACCGTCTCCGTGTGACTCCGGCCTCCTCACATTCTCCGTGTGACTCTGTCCTCCTCACCGTCTCCGTGTGACTCCGGCCTCCTCATGGTCTCCATGTGACTCCGGGCTCCTCACCGTCTCCGTGTGACTCCGGGCTCCTCACCGTCTCCGTGTGACTCCGGGCTCCTCACCGTCTCCGTGTGACTCTGTCCTCCTCACCGACTCCGTGTGACTCCGGGCTCCTCACCGTCTCCATGTGACTCCGTCCTCCTCACCGTCTCCGTGTGACTCCGGCCTCCTCACCGTCTCCGTGTGACTCTGTCCTCCTCACCGACTCCGTGTGACTCCGGGCTCCTCACCGTCTCCGTGTGACTCTGTCCTCCTCACCGTCTCCGTGTGACTCTGTCCTCCTCACCGTCTCCGTGTGACTCCGGCCTCCTCATGGTCTCCATGTGACTCCGGGCTCCTCACCGTCTCCGTGAGACTCCGGGCTCTTCACCGTCTCCGTGTGACTCTGTCCTCCTCACCGTCTCCGTGTGACTCCGGCCTCCTCATGGTCTCCGTGAGACTCCGGGCTCCTCACCGACTCCGTGTGACTCTGTCCTCCTCACTGTCTCCGTGTGACTCTGTCCTCCTCACCGTCTCCGTGTGACTCTGTCCTCCTCACCGTCTCCGTGTGACTCCGGCCTCCTCATGGTCTCCGTGTGACTCCGGCCTCCTCACCGTCTCCGTGTGACTCCGGGCTCCTCACCGTCTCCGTGTGACTCCGGCCTCCTCACCGTCTCCGTGTGACTCCGGGCTCCTCACCGTCTCCGTGTGACTCCGGGCTCCTCACCGTCTCCGTGTGACTCTGTCCTCCTCACCGACTCCGTGTGACTCCGGCCTCCTCACATTCTCCGTGTGATTCTGTCCTCCTCACATTCTCCGTGTGACTCTGTCCTCCTCACCGTCTCCGTGTGACTCCGGCCTCCTCATGGTCTCCATGTGACTCCGGGCTCCTCACCGTCTCCGTGAGACTCCGGGCTCCTCACCGTCTCCGTGTGACTCTGTCCTCCTCACCGTCTCCGTGTGACTCTGTCCTCCTCACCGTCTCCGTGTGACTCCGGCCTCCTCATGGTCTCCATGTGACTCCGGGCTCCTCACCGTCTCCGTGTGACTCCGGGCTCCTCACCGTCTCCGTGTGACTCTGTCCTCCTCTCCGACTCCGTGTGACTCCGGTCTCCTCATGGTCTCCATGTGACTCTGTCCTCCTCACCGTCTCCGTGTGACTCCGGGCTCCTCACCGTCTCCGTGTGACTCCGGCCTCCTCACCGTCTCCGTGTGACTCTGTCCTCCTCTCCGACTCCGTGTGACTCCGGTCTCCTCATGGTCTCCATGTGACTCTGTCCTCCTCACCGTCTCCGTGTGACTCCGGGCTCCTCACCGTCTCCGTGTGACTCCGGCCTCCTCACCGTCTCCATGTGACTCCGGCCTCCTCATGGTCTCCATGTGACTCCGGCCTCCTCATGGTCTCCATGTGACTCCGGCCTCCTCACCGTCTCCATGTGACTCCGGTCTCCTCACCGTCTCCGTGTGACTCCGGCCTCATCACCGTCTCCATGTGACTCCGGTCTCCTCACCGTCTCCGTGTGACTCTGTCCTCCTCACCGTCTCCGTGTGACTCCGGCCTCCTCACCGTCTCCGTGTGACTCCGGCCTCCTCATGGTCTCCATGTGACTCCGGTCTCCTCATGGTCTCCATGTGACTCCGGTCTCCTCATGGTCTCCGTGTGACTCTGTCCTCCTCACCGACTCCGTGTGACTCTGTCCTCCTCACCGTCTCCGTGTGACTCCGGCCTCCTCACGGTCTCTGTGTGACTCCGGCCTCCTCATGGTCTCCGTGTGACTCCGGGCTCCTCACCGTCTCCGTGTGACTCCGGGCTCCTCACCGTCTCCGTGTGACTCCGGCCTCCTCATGGTCTCCGTGTGACTCCGGGCTTCTCACCGTCTCCGTGTGACTCCGGGCTCCTCACCGTCTCCGTGTGACTCCGGCCTCCTCATGGTCTCCATGTGACTCCGGGCTCCTCACCGTCTCCGTGTGACTCCGGGCTCCTCACCGTCTCCGTGTGACTCTGTCCTCCTCTCCGACTCCGTGTGACTCCGGTCTCCTCATGGTCTCCATGTGACTCTGTCCTCCTCACCGTCTCCGTGTGACTCCGGGCTCCTCACCGTCTCCGTGTGACTCCGGCCTCCTCACCGTCTCCGTGTGACTCTGTCCTCCTCTCCGACTCCGTGTGACTCCGGTCTCCTCATGGTCTCCATGTGACTCTGTCCTCCTCACCGTCTCCGTGTGACTCCGGCCTCCTCATGGTCTCCATGTGACTCCGGGCTCCTCACCGTCTCCGTGAGACTCCGGGCTCCTCACCGTCTCCGTGTGACTCTGTCCTCCTCACCGTCTCCGTGTGACTCTGTCCTCCTCACCGTCTCCGTGTGACTCCGGCCTCCTCATGGTCTCCATGTGACTCCGGGCTCCTCACCGTCTCCGTGAGACTCCGGGCTCCTCACCGTCTCCGTGTGACTCTGTCCTCCTCACTGTCTCCGTGTGACTCTGTCCTCCTCACCGTCTCCGTGTGACTCTGTCCTCCTCACCGTCTCCGTGTGACTCCGGCCTCCTCATGGTCTCCGTGTGACTCCGGCCTCCTCACCGTCTCCGTGTGACTCTGTCCTCCTCACTGTCTCCGTGTGACTCTGTCCTCCTCACCGTCTCCGTGTGACTCTGTCCTCCTCACCGTCTCCGTGTGACTCCGGCCTCCTCACCGTCTCCGTGTGACTCCGGGCTCCTCACCGTCTCCGTGTGACTCCGGGCTCCTCACCGTCTCCGTGTGACTCTGTCCTCCTCACCGACTCCGTGTGACTCCGGCCTCCTCACATTCTCCGTGTGATTCTGTCCTCCTCACATTCTCCGTGTGACTCTGTCCTCCTCACCGTCTCCATGTGACTCCGTCCTCCTCACCGTCTCCGTGTGACTCCGGCCTCCTCACCGTCTCCGTGTGACTCTGTCCTCCTCACCGACTCCGTGTGACTCCGGGCTCCTCACCGTCTCCGTGTGACTCCGGGCTCCTCACCGTCTCCGTGTGACTCTGTCCTCCTCACCGACTCCGTGTGACTCCGGCCTCCTCACCGTCTCCGTGTGACTCCGGCCTCCTCACATTCTCCGTGTGACTCTGTCCTCCTCACCGTCTCCGTGTGACTCCGGCCTCCTCATGGTCTCCGTGTGACTCCGGGCTTCTCACCGTCTCCGTGTGACTCCGGGCTCCTCACCGTCTCCGTGTGACTCCGGCCTCCTCATGGTCTCCATGTGACTCCGGGCTCCTCACCGTCTCCGTGTGACTCCGGGCTCCTCACCGTCTCCGTGTGACTCTGTCCTCCTCTCCGACTCCGTGTGACTCCGGTCTCCTCATGGTCTCCATGTGACTCTGTCCTCCTCACCGTCTCGGTGTGACTCCGGGCTCCTCACCGTCTCCGTGTGACTCCGGCCTCCTCACCGTCTCCGTGTGACTCTGTCCTCCTCTCCGACTCCGTGTGACTCCGGTCTCCTCATGGTCTCCATGTGACTCTGTCCTCCTCACCGTCTCCGTGTGACTCCGGCCTCCTCATGGTCTCCATGTGACTCCGGGCTCCTCACCGTCTCCGTGAGACTCCGGGCTCCTCACCGTCTCCGTGTGACTCTGTCCTCCTCACCGTCTCCGTGTGACTCTGTCCTCCTCACCGTCTCCGTGTGACTCCGGCCTCCTCATGGTCTCCATGAGACTCCGGGCTCCTCACCGTCTCCGTGAGACTCCGGGCTCCTCACCGTCTCCGTGTGACTCTGTCCTCCTCACTGTCTCCGTGTGACTCTGTCCTCCTCACCGTCTCCGTGTGACTCTGTCCTCCTCACCGTCTCCGTGTGACTCCGGCCTCCTCATGGTCTCCGTGTGACTCCGGCCTCCTCACCGTCTCCGTGTGACTCTGTCCTCCTCACTGTCTCCGTGTGACTCTGTCCTCCTCACCGTCTCCGTGTGACTCCGGCCTCCTCATGGTCTCCATGTGACTCCGGGCTCCTCACCGTCTCCGTGAGACTCCGGGCTCCTCACCGGCTCCGTGTGACTCTGTCCTCCTCACCGTCTCCGTGTGACTCTGTCCTCCTCACCGTCTCCGTGTGACTCCGGCCTCCTCATGGTCTCCATGTGACTCCGGGCTCCTCACCGTCTCCGTGTGACTCCGGGCTCCTCACCGTCTCCGTGTGACTCTGTCCTCCTCTCCGACTCCGTGTGACTCCGGTCTCCTCATGGTCTCCATGTGACTCTGTCCTCCTCACCGTCTCCGTGTGACTCCGGGCTCCTCACCGTCTCCGTGTGACTCCGGCCTCCTCACCGTCTCCGTGTGACTCTGTCCTCCTCTCCGACTCCGTGTGACTCCGGTCTCCTCATGGTCTCCATGTGACTCTGTCCTCCTCACCGTCTCCGTGTGACTCCGGGCTCCTCACCGTCTCCGTGTGACTCCGGCCTCCTCACCGTCTCCATGTGACTCCGGCCTCCTCATGGTCTCCATGTGACTCCGGCCTCCTCATGGTCTCCATGTGACTCCGGCCTCCTCACCGTCTCCATGTGACTCCGGTCTCCTCACCGTCTCCGTGTGACTCCGGCCTCATCACCGTCTCCATGTGACTCCGGTCTCCTCACCGTCTCCGTGTGACTCTGTCCTCCTCACCGTCTCCGTGTGACTCCGGCCTCCTCACCGTCTCCGTGTGACTCCGGCCTCCTCATGGTCTCCATGTGACTCCGGTCTCCTCATGGTCTCCATGTGACTCCGGTCTCCTCATGGTCTCCGTGTGACTCTGTCCTCCTCACCGACTCCATGTGACTCCGGTCTCCTCACCGTCTCCGTGTGACTCCGGCCTCATCACCGTCTCCATGTGACTCCGGTCTCCTCACCGTCTCCGTGTGACTCTGTCCTCCTCACCGTCTCCGTGTGACTCCGGCCTCCTCACCGTCTCCGTGTGACTCCGGCCTCCTCATGGTCTCCATGTGACTCCGGTCTCCTCATGGTCTCCATGTGACTCCGGTCTCCTCATGGTCTCCGTGTGACTCTGTCCTCCTCACCGACTCCGTGTGACTCTGTCCTCCTCACCGTCTCCGTGTGACTCCGGCCTCCTCACGGTCTCTGTGTGACTCCGGCCTCCTCATGGTCTCCGTGTGACTCCGGGCTCCTCACCGTCTCCGTGTGACTCCGGGCTCCTCACCGTCTCCGTGTGACTCCGGCCTCCTCATGGTCTCCGTGTGACTCCGGGCTTCTCACCGTCTCCGTGTGACTCCGGGCTCCTCACCGTCTCCGTGTGACTCCGGCCTCCTCATGGTCTCCATGTGACTCCGGGCTCCTCACCGTCTCCGTGTGACTCCGGGCTCCTCACCGTCTCCGTGTGACTCTGTCCTCCTCTCCGACTCCGTGTGACTCCGGTCTCCTCATGGTCTCCATGTGACTCTGTCCTCCTCACCGTCTCCGTGTGACTCCGGGCTCCTCACCGTCTCCGTGTGACTCCGGCCTCCTCACCGTCTCCGTGTGACTCTGTCCTCCTCTCCGACTCCGTGTGACTCCGGTCTCCTCATGGTCTCCATGTGACTCTGTCCTCCTCACCGTCTCCGTGTGACTCCGGCCTCCTCATGGTCTCCATGTGACTCCGGGCTCCTCACCGTCTCCGTGAGACTCCGGGCTCCTCACCGTCTCCGTGTGACTCTGTCCTCCTCACCGTCTCCGTGTGACTCTGTCCTCCTCACCGTCTCCGTGTGACTCCGGCCTCCTCATGGTCTCCATGTGACTCCGGGCTCCTCACCGTCTCCGTGAGACTCCGGGCTCCTCACCGTCTCCGTGTGACTCTGTCCTCCTCACTGTCTCCGTGTGACTCTGTCCTCCTCACCGTCTCCGTGTGACTCTGTCCTCCTCACCGTCTCCGTGTGACTCCGGCCTCCTCATGGTCTCCGTGTGACTCCGGCCTCCTCACCGTCTCCGTGTGACTCTGTCCTCCTCACTGTCTCCGTGTGACTCTGTCCTCCTCACCGTCTCCGTGTGACTCTGTCCTCCTCACCGTCTCCGTGTGACTCCGGCCTCCTCACCGTCTCCGTGTGACTCCGGGCTCCTCACCGTCTCCGTGTGACTCCGGGCTCCTCACCGTCTCCGTGTGACTCTGTCCTCCTCACCGACTCCGTGTGACTCCGGCCTCCTCACATTCTCCGTGTGATTCTGTCCTCCTCACATTCTCCGTGTGACTCTGTCCTCCTCACCGTCTCCATGTGACTCCGTCCTCCTCACCGTCTCCGTGTGACTCCGGCCTCCTCACCGTCTCCGTGTGACTCTGTCCTCCTCACCGACTCCGTGTGACTCCGGGCTCCTCACCGTCTCCGTGTGACTCCGGGCTCCTCACCGTCTCCGTGTGACTCTGTCCTCCTCACCGACTCCGTGTGACTCCGGCCTCCTCACCGTCTCCGTGTGACTCCGGCCTCCTCACATTCTCCGTGTGACTCTGTCCTCCTCACCGTCTCCGTGTGACTCCGGCCTCCTCATGGTCTCCGTGTGACTCCGGGCTTCTCACCGTCTCCGTGTGACTCCGGGCTCCTCACCGTCTCCGTGTGACTCCGGCCTCCTCATGGTCTCCATGTGACTCCGGGCTCCTCACCGTCTCCGTGTGACTCCGGGCTCCTCACCGTCTCCGTGTGACTCTGTCCTCCTCTCCGACTCCGTGTGACTCCGGTCTCCTCATGGTCTCCATGTGACTCTGTCCTCCTCACCGTCTCGGTGTGACTCCGGGCTCCTCACCGTCTCCGTGTGACTCCGGCCTCCTCACCGTCTCCGTGTGACTCTGTCCTCCTCTCCGACTCCGTGTGACTCCGGTCTCCTCATGGTCTCCATGTGACTCTGTCCTCCTCACCGTCTCCGTGTGACTCCGGCCTCCTCATGGTCTCCATGTGACTCCGGGCTCCTCACCGTCTCCGTGAGACTCCGGGCTCCTCACCGTCTCCGTGTGACTCTGTCCTCCTCACCGTCTCCGTGTGACTCTGTCCTCCTCACCGTCTCCGTGTGACTCCGGCCTCCTCATGGTCTCCATGAGACTCCGGGCTCCTCACCGTCTCCGTGAGACTCCGGGCTCCTCACCGTCTCCGTGTGACTCTGTCCTCCTCACTGTCTCCGTGTGACTCTGTCCTCCTCACCGTCTCCGTGTGACTCTGTCCTCCTCACCGTCTCCGTGTGACTCCGGCCTCCTCATGGTCTCCGTGTGACTCCGGCCTCCTCACCGTCTCCGTGTGACTCTGTCCTCCTCACTGTCTCCGTGTGACTCTGTCCTCCTCACCGTCTCCGTGTGACTCCGGCCTCCTCATGGTCTCCATGTGACTCCGGGCTCCTCACCGTCTCCGTGAGACTCCGGGCTCCTCACCGGCTCCGTGTGACTCTGTCCTCCTCACCGTCTCCGTGTGACTCTGTCCTCCTCACCGTCTCCGTGTGACTCCGGCCTCCTCATGGTCTCCATGTGACTCCGGGCTCCTCACCGTCTCCGTGTGACTCCGGGCTCCTCACCGTCTCCGTGTGACTCTGTCCTCCTCTCCGACTCCGTGTGACTCCGGTCTCCTCATGGTCTCCATGTGACTCTGTCCTCCTCACCGTCTCCGTGTGACTCCGGGCTCCTCACCGTCTCCGTGTGACTCCGGCCTCCTCACCGTCTCCGTGTGACTCTGTCCTCCTCTCCGACTCCGTGTGACTCCGGTCTCCTCATGGTCTCCATGTGACTCTGTCCTCCTCACCGTCTCCGTGTGACTCCGGGCTCCTCACCGTCTCCGTGTGACTCCGGCCTCCTCACCGTCTCCATGTGACTCCGGCCTCCTCATGGTCTCCATGTGACTCCGGCCTCCTCATGGTCTCCATGTGACTCCGGCCTCCTCACCGTCTCCATGTGACTCCGGTCTCCTCACCGTCTCCGTGTGACTCCGGCCTCATCACCGTCTCCATGTGACTCCGGTCTCCTCACCGTCTCCGTGTGACTCTGTCCTCCTCACCGTCTCCGTGTGACTCCGGCCTCCTCACCGTCTCCGTGTGACTCCGGCCTCCTCATGGTCTCCATGTGACTCCGGTCTCCTCATGGTCTCCATGTGACTCCGGTCTCCTCATGGTCTCCGTGTGACTCTGTCCTCCTCACCGACTCCGTGTGACTCTGTCCTCCTCACCGTCTCCGTGTGACTCCGGCCTCCTCACGGTCTCTGTGTGACTCCGGCCTCCTCATGGTCTCCGTGTGACTCCGGGCTCCTCACCGTCTCCGTGTGACTCCGGGCTCCTCACCGTCTCCGTGTGACTCCGGCCTCCTCATGGTCTCCGTGTGACTCCGGGCTTCTCACCGTCTCCGTGTGACTCCGGGCTCCTCACCGTCTCCGTGTGACTCCGGCCTCCTCATGGTCTCCATGTGACTCCGGGCTCCTCACCGTCTCCGTGTGACTCCGGGCTCCTCACCGTCTCCGTGTGACTCTGTCCTCCTCTCCGACTCCGTGTGACTCCGGTCTCCTCATGGTCTCCATGTGACTCTGTCCTCCTCACCGTCTCCGTGTGACTCCGGGCTCCTCACCGTCTCCGTGTGACTCCGGCCTCCTCACCGTCTCCGTGTGACTCTGTCCTCCTCTCCGACTCCGTGTGACTCCGGTCTCCTCATGGTCTCCATGTGACTCTGTCCTCCTCACCGTCTCCGTGTGACTCCGGCCTCCTCATGGTCTCCATGTGACTCCGGGCTCCTCACCGTCTCCGTGAGACTCCGGGCTCCTCACCGTCTCCGTGTGACTCTGTCCTCCTCACCGTCTCCGTGTGACTCTGTCCTCCTCACCGTCTCCGTGTGACTCCGGCCTCCTCATGGTCTCCATGTGACTCCGGGCTCCTCACCGTCTCCGTGAGACTCCGGGCTCCTCACCGTCTCCGTGTGACTCTGTCCTCCTCACTGTCTCCGTGTGACTCTGTCCTCCTCACCGTCTCCGTGTGACTCTGTCCTCCTCACCGTCTCCGTGTGACTCCGGCCTCCTCATGGTCTCCGTGTGACTCCGGCCTCCTCACCGTCTCCGTGTGACTCTGTCCTCCTCACTGTCTCCGTGTGACTCTGTCCTCCTCACCGTCTCCGTGTGACTCTGTCCTCCTCACCGTCTCCGTGTGACTCCGGCCTCCTCACCGTCTCCGTGTGACTCCGGGCTCCTCACCGTCTCCGTGTGACTCCGGGCTCCTCACCGTCTCCGTGTGACTCTGTCCTCCTCACCGACTCCGTGTGACTCCGGCCTCCTCACATTCTCCGTGTGATTCTGTCCTCCTCACATTCTCCGTGTGACTCTGTCCTCCTCACCGTCTCCATGTGACTCCGTCCTCCTCACCGTCTCCGTGTGACTCCGGCCTCCTCACCGTCTCCGTGTGACTCTGTCCTCCTCACCGACTCCGTGTGACTCCGGGCTCCTCACCGTCTCCGTGTGACTCCGGGCTCCTCACCGTCTCCGTGTGACTCTGTCCTCCTCACCGACTCCGTGTGACTCCGGCCTCCTCACCGTCTCCGTGTGACTCCGGCCTCCTCACATTCTCCGTGTGACTCTGTCCTCCTCACCGTCTCCGTGTGACTCCGGCCTCCTCATGGTCTCCGTGTGACTCCGGGCTTCTCACCGTCTCCGTGTGACTCCGGGCTCCTCACCGTCTCCGTGTGACTCCGGCCTCCTCATGGTCTCCATGTGACTCCGGGCTCCTCACCGTCTCCGTGTGACTCCGGGCTCCTCACCGTCTCCGTGTGACTCTGTCCTCCTCTCCGACTCCGTGTGACTCCGGTCTCCTCATGGTCTCCATGTGACTCTGTCCTCCTCACCGTCTCCGTGTGACTCCGGGCTCCTCACCGTCTCCGTGTGACTCCGGCCTCCTCACCGTCTCCGTGTGACTCTGTCCTCCTCTCCGACTCCGTGTGACTCCGGTCTCCTCATGGTCTCCATGTGACTCTGTCCTCCTCACCGTCTCCGTGTGACTCCGGCCTCCTCATGGTCTCCATGTGACTCCGGGCTCCTCACCGTCTCCGTGAGACTCCGGGCTCCTCACCGTCTCCGTGTGACTCTGTCCTCCTCACCGTCTCCGTGTGACTCTGTCCTCCTCACCGTCTCCGTGTGACTCCGGCCTCCTCATGGTCTCCATGAGACTCCGGGCTCCTCACCGTCTCCGTGAGACTCCGGGCTCCTCACCGTCTCCGTGTGACTCTGTCCTCCTCACTGTCTCCGTGTGACTCTGTCCTCCTCACCGTCTCCGTGTGACTCTGTCCTCCTCACCGTCTCCGTGTGACTCCGGCCTCCTCATGGTCTCCGTGTGACTCCGGCCTCCTCACCGTCTCCGTGTGACTCTGTCCTCCTCACTGTCTCCGTGTGACTCTGTCCTCCTCACCGTCTCCGTGTGACTCTGTCCTCCTCACCGTCTCCGTGTGACTCCGGCCTCCTCACCGTCTCCGTGTGACTCCGGGCTCCTCACCGTCTCCGTGTGACTCCGGGCTCCTCACCGTCTCCGTGTGACTCTGTCCTCCTCACCGACTCCGTGTGACTCCGGCCTCCTCACCGTCTCCGTGTGACTCCGGCCTCCTCACATTCTCCGTGTGACTCTGTCCTCCTCACCGTCTCCGTGTGACTCCGGCCTCCTCATGGTCTCCATGTGACTCCGGGCTCCTCACCGTCTCCGTGTGACTCCGGGCTCCTCACCGTCTCCGTGTGACTCCGGGCTCCTCACCGTCTCCGTGTGACTCTGTCCTCCTCACCGACTCCGTGTGACTCCGGGCTCCTCACCGTCTCCATGTGACTCCGTCCTCCTCACCGTCTCCGTGTGACTCCGGCCTCCTCACCGTCTCCGTGTGACTCTGTCCTCCTCACCGACTCCGTGTGACTCCGGGCTCCTCACCGTCTCCGTGTGACTCTGTCCTCCTCACCGTCTCCGTGTGACTCTGTCCTCCTCACCGTCTCCGTGTGACTCCGGCCTCCTCATGGTCTCCATGTGACTCCGGGCTCATCACCGTCTCCGTGAGACTCCGGGCTCCTCACCGTCTCCGTGTGACTCTGTCCTCCTCACTGTCTCCGTGTGACTCTGTCCTCCTCACCGTCTCCGTGTGACTCCGGCCTCCTCATGGTCTCCGTGTGACTCCGGCCTCCTCACCGTCTCCGTGTGACTCCGGGCTCCTCACCGTCTCCGTGTGACTCCGGCCTCCTCACCGTCTCCGTGTGACTCCGGGCTCCTCACCGTCTCCGTGTGACTCCGGGCTCCTCACCGTCTCCGTGTGACTCTGTCCTCCTCACCGACTCCGTGTGACTCCGGCCTCCTCACATTCTCCGTGTGACTCTGTCCTCCTCACATTCTCCGTGTGACTCTGTCCTCCTCACCGTCTCCGTGTGACTCCGGCCTCCTCATGGTCTCCGTGTGACTCCGGCCTCCTCACCGTCTCCGTGTGACTCTGTCCTCCTCACTGTCTCCGTGTGACTCTGTCCTCCTCACCGTCTCCGTGTGACTCTGTCCTCCTCACCGTCTCCGTGTGACTCCGGCCTCCTCACCGTCTCCGTGTGACTCCGGGCTCCTCACCGTCTCCGTGTGACTCCGGGCTCCTCACCGTCTCCGTGTGACTCTGTCCTCCTCACCGACTCCGTGTGACTCCGGCCTCCTCACATTCTCCGTGTGATTCTGTCCTCCTCACATTCTCCGTGTGACTCTGTCCTCCTCACCGTCTCCATGTGACTCCGTCCTCCTCACCGTCTCCGTGTGACTCCGGCCTCCTCACCGTCTCCGTGTGACTCTGTCCTCCTCACCGACTCCGTGTGACTCCGGGCTCCTCACCGTCTCCGTGTGACTCCGGGCTCCTCACCGTCTCCGTGTGACTCTGTCCTCCTCACCGACTCCGTGTGACTCCGGCCTCCTCACCGTCTCCGTGTGACTCCGGCCTCCTCACATTCTCCGTGTGACTCTGTCCTCCTCACCGTCTCCGTGTGACTCCGGCCTCCTCATGGTCTCCGTGTGACTCCGGGCTTCTCACCGTCTCCGTGTGACTCCGGGCTCCTCACCGTCTCCGTGTGACTCCGGCCTCCTCATGGTCTCCATGTGACTCCGGGCTCCTCACCGTCTCCGTGTGACTCCGGGCTCCTCACCGTCTCCGTGTGACTCTGTCCTCCTCTCCGACTCCGTGTGACTCCGGTCTCCTCATGGTCTCCATGTGACTCTGTCCTCCTCACCGTCTCCGTGTGACTCCGGGCTCCTCACCGTCTCCGTGTGACTCCGGCCTCCTCACCGTCTCCGTGTGACTCTGTCCTCCTCTCCGACTCCGTGTGACTCCGGTCTCCTCATGGTCTCCATGTGACTCTGTCCTCCTCACCGTCTCCGTGTGACTCCGGCCTCCTCATGGTCTCCATGTGACTCCGGGCTCCTCACCGTCTCCGTGAGACTCCGGGCTCCTCACCGTCTCCGTGTGACTCTGTCCTCCTCACTGTCTCCGTGTGACTCTGTCCTCCTCACCGTCTCCGTGTGACTCTGTCCTCCTCACCGTCTCCGTGTGACTCCGGCCTCCTCATGGTCTCCGTGTGACTCCGGCCTCCTCACCGTCTCCGTGTGACTCTGTCCTCCTCACTGTCTCCGTGTGACTCTGTCCTCCTCACCGTCTCCGTGTGACTCTGTCCTCCTCACCGTCTCCGTGTGACTCCGGCCTCCTCACCGTCTCCGTGTGACTCCGGGCTCCTCACCGTCTCCTTGTGACTCCGGGCTCCTCACCGTCTCCGTGTGACTCTGTCCTCCTCACCGACTCCGTGTGACTCCGGCCTCCTCACATTCTCCGTGTGATTCTGTCCTCCTCACATTCTCCGTGTGACTCTGTCCTCCTCACCGTCTCCATGTGACTCCGTCCTCCTCACCGTCTCCGTGTGACTCCGGCCTCCTCACCGTCTCCGTGTGACTCTGTCCTCCTCACCGTCTCCGTGTGACTCCGGGCTCCTCACCGTCTCCGTGTGACTCCGGGCTCCTCACCGTCTCCGTGTGACTCTGTCCTCCTCACCGACTCCGTGTGACTCCGGCCTCCTCACCGTCTCCGTGTGACTCCGGCCTCCTCACATTCTCCGTGTGACTCTGTCCTCCTCACCGTCTCCGTGTGACTCCGGCCTCCTCATGGTCTCCATGTGACTCCGGGCTCCTCACCGTCTCCGTGTGACTCCGGGCTCCTCACCGTCTCCGTGTGACTCTGTCCTCCTCACCGACTCCGTGTGACTCCGGGCTCCTCACCGTCTCCATGTGACTCCGTCCTCCTCACCGTCTCCGTGTGACTCCGGCCTCCTCACCGTCTCCGTGTGACTCTGTCCTCCTCACCGACTCCGTGTGACTCCGGGCTCCTCACCGTCTCCGTGTGACTCTGTCCTCCTCACCGTCTCCGTGTGACTCTGTCCTCCTCACCGTCTCCGTGTGACTCCGGCCTCCTCATGGTCTCCATGTGACTCCGGGCTCCTCACCGTCTCCGTGAGACTCCGGGCTCCTCACCGTCTCCGTGTGACTCTGTCCTCCTCACCGTCTCCGTGTGACTCTGTCCTCCTCACCGTCTCCGTGTGACTCCGGCCTCCTCATGGTCTCCGTGAGACTCCGGGCTCCTCACCGTCTCCGTGTGACTCTGTCCTCCTCACCGTCTCCGTGTGACTCTGTCCTCCTCACCGTCTCCGTGTGACTCCGGCCTCCTCATGGTCTCCGTGTGACTCCGGCCTCCTCACCGTCTCCGTGTGACTCCGGGCTCCTCACCGTCTCCGTGTGACTCCGGCCTCCTCACCGTCTCCGTGTGACTCCGGGCTCCTCACCGTCTCCGTGTGACTCCGGGCTCCTCACCGTCTCCGTGTGACTCTGTCCTCCTCACCGACTCCGTGTGACTCCGGCCTCCTCACATTCTCCGTGTGATTCTGTCCTCCTCACATTCTCCGTGTGACTCTGTCCTCCTCACCGTCTCCGTGTGACTCCGGCCTCCTCATGGTCTCCATGTGACTCCGGGCTCCTCACCGTCTCCGTGAGACTCCGGGCTCCTCACCGTCTCCGTGTGACTCTGTCCTCCTCACCGTCTCCGTGTGACTCTGTCCTCCTCACCGTCTCCGTGTGACTCCGGCCTCCTCATGGTCTCCATGTGACTCCGGGCTCCTCACCGTCTCCGTGTGACTCCGGGCTCCTCACCGTCTCCGTGTGACTCTGTCCTCCTCTCCGACTCCGTGTGACTCCGGTCTCCGCATGGTCTCCATGTGACTCTGTCCTCCTCACCGTCTCCGTGTGACTCCGGGCTCCTCACCGTCTCCGTGTGACTCCGGCCTCCTCACCGTCTCCGTGTGACTCTGTCCTCCTCTCCGACTCCGTGTGACTCCGGTCTCCTCATGGTCTCCATGTGACTCTGTCCTCCTCACCGTCTCCGTGTGACTCCGGGCTCCTCACCGTCTCCGTGTGACTCCGGCCTCCTCACCGTCTCCATGTGACTCCGGCCTCCTCATGGTCTCCATGTGACTCCGGCCTCCTCATGGTCTCCATGTGACTCCGGCCTCCTCACCGTCTCCATGTGACTCCGGTCTCCTCACCGTCTCCGTGTGACTCCGGCCTCATCACCGTCTCCATGTGACTCCGGTCTCCTCACCGTCTCCGTGTGACTCTGTCCTCCTCACCGTCTCCGTGTGACTCCGGCCTCCTCACCGTCTCCGTGTGACTCCGGCCTCCTCATGGTCTCCATGTGACTCCGGTCTCCTCATGGTCTCCATGTGACTCCGGTCTCCTCATGGTCTCCGTGTGACTCTGTCCTCCTCACCGACTCCGTGTGACTCTGTCCTCCTCACCGTCTCCGTGTGACTCCGGCCTCCTCACGGTCTCTGTGTGACTCCGGCCTCCTCATGGTCTCCGTGTGACTCCGGGCTCCTCACCGTCTCCGTGTGACTCCGGGCTTCTCACCGTCTCCGTGTGACTCCGGGCTCCTCACCGTCTCCGTGTGACTCCGGCCTCCTCATGGTCTCCATGTGACTCCGGGCTCCTCACCGTCTCCGTGTGACTCCGGGCTCCTCACCGTCTCCGTGTGACTCTGTCCTCCTCTCCGACTCCGTGTGACTCCGGTCTCCTCATGGTCTCCATGTGACTCTGTCCTCCTCACCGTCTCCGTGTGACTCCGGGCTCCTCACCGTCTCCGTGTGACTCCGGCCTCCTCACCGTCTCCGTGTGACTCTGTCCTCCTCTCCGACTCCGTGTGACTCCGGTCTCCTCATGGTCTCCATGTGACTCTGTCCTCCTCACCGTCTCCGTGTGACTCCGGGCTCCCTACCGTCTCCGTGTGACTCCGGCCTCCTCACCGTCTCCATGTGACTCCGGCCTCCTCATGGTCTCCATGTGACTCCGGCCTCCTCATGGTCTCCATGTGACTCCGGCCTCCTCACCGTCTCCATGTGACTCCGGTCTCCTCACCGTCTCCGTGTGACTCCGGCCTCATCACCGTCTCCATGTGACTCCGGTCTCCTCACCGTCTCCGTGTGACTCTGTCCTCCTCACCGTCTCCGTGTGACTCCGGCCTCCTCACCGTCTCCGTGTGACTCTGTCCTCCTCACCGACTCCGTGTGACTCTGTCCTCCTCACCGTCTCCGTGTGACTCCGGCCTCCTCACGGTCTCTGTGTGACTCCGGCCTCCTCATGGTCTCCGTGTGACTCCGGGCTCCTCACCGTCTCCGTGTGACTCCGGGCTCCTCACCGTCTCCGTGTGACTCCGGCCTCCTCATGGTCTCCGTGTGACTCCGGGCTTCTCACCGTCTCCGTGTGACTCCGGGCTCCTCACCGTCTCCGTGTGACTCCGGCCTCCTCATGGTCTCCATGTGACTCCGGGCTCCTCACCGTCTCCGTGTGACTGTAGCCTACACCCGTCAGCGTCTCTGTGTGACTGGCCTACTCACCGTCTCCGACTGACTGCGACTATAACGGAAAGGGTTAAAGTTGGAGAGTGTGACCCTTTCTGACAATCAGCGCCAGCGTGTGAATCAGAGGGAATTGGAATCCCCGAGGCTTCCCAGATGATTAAAGGACTTGCTCCGGCAGAGTGAGAGAGGAAGACTTTCATTTACTAAAAAATACATTTCTTTCTCGGGTGTTGTTTTGTAGCTTCAGTAAAGCAGCCCCCGCCCGGCCTGTCATTAGACCCACTTACAACACCGACACCAAATCATCTCTGCCTCAGGTCTGAGGGGGCGTGACGGGCAAAAATAGACCATTCTGCCCCTCCAGTCTGATCTGCATCAGACTTCATCCATCTGCTCTATTAGTTTCCCCATCGTCTGCTGATCCTTCAAATATTTATACCCCTCGCCCTATAGTCCCCACCTCCTCCACTGAACCGTCCCTCATCTTCTGTCAAACAGAAGATTCGTCCCCACCCTCTGCCTGAAACCCCGGGTTGATTGACTGATCTACCCTCCTCCACAAACGCTCCCTGCCCGTGTCCCATCGACGTCCCATCTTTCCCCGTCCTGTTTCCCGACCGGACAGAGGGATACACTGCCCCGGGTCACAATCGAGAAAGGAGGAGGGGAGGTGAGGAACGGACAATGTCCCGATCAATCCACCGCCCAGGACACGCATCATCTTACTGCTGCCATCAGGAAGATGCCTCGGGGCTCACACTACCGGGTTCAGGAACAGTACCTACTCCTCAACCAAAGGGGGTAACTTCACTTGCCCCGTCATTGAAACGTTCCCACAACTAATGGACTCACTTTCGATGACTTCCCATCTCGTATTGATATTTATTCTTTATTGGTCTATTATTACTTCTTCTGTTTGTATTTGCACAAGTTGTTGTGCCTGCAGTCTGGTTGAACACCCTGTCGTTAATTCTGTTCCGGTTATCATTCTATAGAGTTACTGAACATGCTCATGACCTCGGGGTTGTGTTTGGTTATTTAAAAACACTCTGAGAATACATTTCCTTTGAACTGAACATTGAACTTTGAGGAGACCCGGACCTTTGCGTGAACCCTTTGAGATGAAGGCGCCGGGTCGCGGACAGGAGAGGTCGAGGCTGCGGAGAATCAGAGACGGCACTGGTCTATATTTAACCCAAAGAGTCAGGCTCTAATCGACACCGCGAGTACTCAATCCGCCTCCTCTCTGACGAGACGGAATTCCTTTTGCGAGTTGGTGATTATCCGTCAGGGCAGCTATTACACCCAGCTGCTTGTTAGCCGCCACTCTGCTGGCGAACGGTGGCTCCTCTCTGTGAGCGATGGTGAAAGATCATAAGCTCAATACACATCAAACAAGACCACTAGGCCCCAAATTGCGGATCTGTTCTCCGCAACACGGAAACTCGGGAAATTCCGACGCTCAGCCTGCTCTCCGCTGAGCTGGATTGTCTCCCCTCTAGTACCGCCCCCCCCCCCCCCCCGGAACCTGCACCTCCGGTAACACCCCTCCCCCACTCCCCATTTCTCCGGCACCTGCACATCTCTAGTACACATACTAACATCTAGTACATCTTTAGCACACTTGCTAAACCCTCCCCCCTCCGGCACCTACGTCTCTCCCTTCTCTGTAACCCCTCTGGCCCCAACACCCGTCCCTGTTTTTATGAACCCCCTCCCCTCGGGCCCCTAGACGCTTCGCCGTTTCTGTGATCTCTTGTCCCCTGCACATCTCCTCCTTCACTCTTCCCACCGTTCTCCTTCCACCCCTTCCCCTCATCTTGTTCAAAATATCTTTCTAAATCTCCTCCTCTCTCTTTCTCTCTCGCTGTCTCTTTGTCCCCTTCCTCCCTCTCTCCTAAACAACCCTACCCCTTTTCCTGCCTGTTTTCTCTCTTCACTCCCTCCAGCACACCGGGTCCTTCTCAGCCACTCACCAGTCTGTCTCCTTCTCTGCTTCAGCAATCCCAGTGGCCGCTGCTTCAGTGTGGCGAGAGTGTCTGCATTCCCACCCCCGTCAGGGAGCGCGTTCCTCTGGGGAAAGAATTCCCCTTCGGCCCACTTCTACACTCCTCTCCTTAAACCCACGTCCTCGGGTCACTGTGCGCTCTATCTACACCACCATTATTGTTGACCATCAGGTTTCCCCACCCTCAATCCCCTCCTCCCCAGGGAGAAGAGACCCAGCCCCCCCCCCGTCTTTCCTCGTCGCTGGAATGTTTCATCTCGGCAATGTAGTGGAACAGAGGGAGCTAGAAATAAACATGGAAAGCCTACAGCTCAGTACAGGCCCTTCGGCCCACAAAGCTGTACCTGACATGTCCTTACTTTATACATAACCTGGGGTTACCCATAGCCCTAAACTCCAAGTACCTATCCAGCCACAGCCACAGGCGGCCCATTCCACGCACTCAGCACTCATGGGTCAGGATGCTGTGTACGGGAGTTGGGAATTTAGTGAGACCACGCTTGGGGTGCTGTCTGCAATCTTGGCGATCCTCTCACAGGAGTATTGTGGTGAAACTGGAAAGATGTAGAGAAGATTCACAAAGATACGCACAACACGCGGGAGGAAACGTTTCCACGGATGCTGCCCGACCTGCCGAGTTCCTCCAGCGTGTTGCTTTGACCCCAGCGACTGCAGTGCACTTTCTGTTTCGATTCACAAAGATGTTGCCAGGAGTGAGTTATACGGAAAGGCTGGCCAGGCAGGTCTTTAAGTCCAGGGTGTCAGAGGCTCAGAGCGACGGACGCGTGGAAGGCCCTGCAGATATATTAGGGAGATCTAAGAGACCCTTAGATAGGCTGTGGATAAAATAAAAATGGTAATGTGCAGGAGGGAACGGACAGATTCACCTTAGAGTCTGTTTTGCACTGTACCTAAATAAATAACGGAATGTTTTAAATTATGCTGAACAGGGTGACAGTGATGGATGGCAGGAAGAGCGGCGAACACAAAGCTAGAGGCCGCAGGTTTGGGGCGAGAAGGAAAAGATTGTGAAGGGACCGGAGGGACAGCTTAAGCACGCAGAGGATGGTGATCACGGGCTACCGGAGGCAGTGGTCGAGGAGGTACAGTGCAAGACGAGTTCGGTTAAGAAGCAGTTGAACAAAGCTTCGAAGGACATGGGTCGAACGCAGGGAATTGGGGCTAGCCGGGTCGGGCCGAAGAGCCTGTACCCATGCTGTAACGTTCTGACCCATCCCGTTTCTGGGGAACTTGTACCTCTCCATGGCAGCCACCCCGGTGCAGTACGGTGGCCAGAACCCCACGCTGGGGACTGATCAGTGTTGGGAGAAACGGCACTCACTGTCACCGCCCCGAGCCTGCGCTCTGCGCCCCGGCTAATGGGGGCAGGTGTCCCGTCTGCCTTCCTCGCCCTCTTACTCACCTGCCCTGCCTTCTTCATGGCTCCTTGTACACTTGGCACCTCGGGAATTTTGTGGGGTGTTTTTTGGCACAGTGGCCTTCGTAAATCAGGGCACGAAGTACAGTTGGGATGTTATGTTGCATTAGTATAAGGTGTTGGCTGGGCCGAATTTAGAGCGTACAGTTCTGGTCACCGACCTACAGCGAGCATATCA